>NW_016933485.1:0-554 GCF_001483705.2 Eufriesea mexicana
GTCGCCTAACGTCTTCAACCAATGGCAACTACAGCCATCTACTTGCCAGAGAATAGGTCTATTTTAAATATATAATCTGTTATATCTTGGCGAATAGAACGCCTAACGCCTTCAATCCAATGGCAAGTACAGCCATCTGCTTGCCAGAGGATAGGTCTATTCAAAATCAATAGTCTGTCATAGCTTGGAGAATAGGCCGCCTAACGTCTTCAACCAATGGCAACTACAGCCTTCTACTTGCCAGAGAATTGGTCCATACAAAATCTGTAACCTGCTGTGGCTTGGTGAATATATCGCCCAACGCCTTCAATCCAATGGCAAGTACAGTGATCCACTTGTCAGAGAATAGGACTATTCAAAATCTATAACGTGTTATAGCATGGTGAATAGATGGCCTATCGCCATCTATCCAATGGCAAGTAGAGCCATCTACTTGCCGGAGAATAAGTCAATAGCTTCGTGAATAGGTCGCCTAAGGTCTTCAACCAATGGCAAGTACAGCCATCCACTTGCCAGAGAATAGGTCTATTGAAAATCTATAACCTGTTATTGCT
>NW_016933485.1:685-902 GCF_001483705.2 Eufriesea mexicana
AATGGCAAGTACAGACTTCTGCTTGCCAGAAAATAGGTCTACTCAAAATTTATAGCCTGTTACAGCGTTGTGGATGTATCGCATAACGCCTTCAATCCAATGGCAAGTACAGCCACCTTCTCGCCAGAGAATAGTTATATTCATTATCTATAACCTGTTATATCTTGGTGAATAGATCGCCTAACGCCTTCAATCCAATTGCAAGTACAGCCATCTA
>NW_016933486.1:0-971 GCF_001483705.2 Eufriesea mexicana
TATGCGGTTAGGTCAGGTTAGGTTAGGATCGACACGACCTTTGTGTTTTACTCACCAGTGCAACGGATTTCTGCGCTCTGCTTTGCTCTAGCTTATTCTGCTTGGCACTGGAGTGGTCAGCAATAGCGGTGTAGGCACGTTAGGATGGGTTATGTTACGTTTGGCTATGTTAGGATTGGGTAACTTTGAGCTTTGTGTTATTAACTGCTATTCGGTGCATTACTGCGATCCTCATCGCTCTATTATATTCTGCTCGACTCTGGGGATGATAGAAACGGCGGTCGTGGCACGACAGGTTGTGTTACGTTACGTTCGCTTAGGTTAGGTATGTTTACGTTTGGTTCGGATTGCTTTGGCTTTTGTGAATACACTCTGCTATTCGGTAGAACTCTGCGCGCAACTGTTCTCTAATATCTTCTGCTTGGTACTGTGGAGGAGAACAATAATGACCTCGAGCAACTGTTCTCTAATATCTTCAGCTTGGTACTGTGGAGGAGAACAATAATGACCTCGGAACGTTCTGTTGTGTCAGTCTACATTCGTTTGGGGCTTGTTAGGACAGGTTCGGTTAGGATATGTGTGACTTTTGTGCTTCACACTGCATTGCGGCGGATATCGGCGCACTACTGTGCTCTGGTATATTCTGATTGGCTCTGCGAAGTTCAGTAAAAGTGGTCCAGGCTCGTTAGGTGGAGTTAAGTTACGTATGGCTACGTTATGTTTGCCCACGATAGGCCAGGGAAGCTTTCACTTTTGAGCTATGCACTGCCGTCTGCGGTGGATTTCCGCTCTCTACTGTGATTTAGTGTGCTCTGCTTAGCACTGAGGTAGCCAGAAATAGTGGTCGTAACATGTTATGGTGTGATAGATAATGTTTGGTATGGTCAGGTTATGTCCTGTTAGCTCACGGTATCCTTGACTTTTGTGCTCAACACTGCTATTCTATGGACCTCTAGGCTATGCTGTGCCCT
>NW_016933487.1:0-705 GCF_001483705.2 Eufriesea mexicana
CATGCATGCAGCCATCCATACATCCATCCACTCATACATCCATCCATCCATACATCCATACAGGTATACATCCACCCATCCATACATCCATCGAATCATACATCCATCCATCCTTACATCCAACGACCAATCCATCCATCCATCCATACATCCATACACATACCAATGCAGACGTCCATACATACATTCATACATTCATCCACACATACATCCATACATACAACCTTACATACAATCATAAATACATCCATACAGACATTCATACATCCATACATACACACATCATACATCCATACATCCATACATTCATACATATATACATCCATACATCCGTACATCCATACACCCATCTATCGACACAGCTATACATCCTCACTTCCATACATCCATTAATCCTACCATCCATACTTGCATTCATCGATACATCCTTCGAACCATACATTCATCCAACAGTCCATACATCCATCCATCCATACATCCATGCATACATCAATATATACATCCACACTCACAAAAGTTCATTCGTCCATACTTACATCCATACACATATCCTTCCATACATACATACATACACACATACATACATACATACAAACATCCATACATACAACCATGCATACATCCATACATTCGTCCATTCATGCATCCATACATACATCCATTCGTCCGTCCATTCACCCATCCATTCGACCACCCACACATCCA
>NW_016933488.1:0-1372 GCF_001483705.2 Eufriesea mexicana
CATCCTAACTAAAGTTAACCTAACCTACCTTAACATAGGGTAACGTAACTCAACCAAACGTGCGACGGCTACCATTGCTGGCTTCTCCAGAGACAAGCAGATGCTAGTACGGCAATGCAGATCGCAGATATGAACCGAAAAGCAGTGTGTAGCACAAAAGCCAAAGCTATCCGATCCTAGCCTAACCAAACGTAGCATAACCAAATCTAACCTAACAAAACTTAACGTGCCCAGACCGCCATTGCTGCCCTTGCCAGAGGCAAGCAGAACATGCTAGAGCACAGTGGACCGCAGAATTCCAACGAATTGCAGTGCATATCACAAAAGTGTAAGGTACCCTGTCCAAACATAGCCTAATCGTCCCTAACCGAATGTAACCTAACACATACTGACGTGCAACGTCCACGGTTGCTGGTAACCACAGAGCCAAGAAGAATACAGTGGACACTAGAACACAGGAATCCATTGAATCGCCGTGGATATCAGAAAACTCTAAGCTACCAGAAGCTAAGCCAAACCAACGGTACCTATCCAAACATAGCCCAATTCAACAAAACGTGCCGCGACCAGTATTGCTGGGCACGTAGTGACAAGTACAGCAAAGTTTTGCACCGAAGTGCGTAGAAATCGACCGAATAGCAGTGTGTGACATAAAAGCCAAAGCTACCCTGTACTAATATAACCAAACGTAACATAGCCAAACCCAACCTAACTCAACCAGAATAGCCGAGAGCGCTACTGCTGGCATCCCCAAAGCCAATCAGAATATACTAGAGCATAGTAGAGTGCAGCTGTCCACCGAATAACGGTGTGTAGCTTAGAAAAGCTGTCCTATCCTAACAATTCCAAACGTAACATAACCGAATGTTATATATCTCAACCTAACGCGCCGCGAACACTGCTGCTGGTCACCCTAGACACAAGCAGAACAGAATAGTGGAGAGTCGAATGCAGAAATCCATATGATCGCAGTGTATATCAGAAAAGTCTACGCTACCCGAACCTAACCCAGAACAACAGAAAATAGCCAAACATATCGTAACTATACATGACGTGCCGAGACCGCTCTTGCTGCCTTCGATACAGCCAAGCAGGTCGTACTAGAGTGCAGTAGGGCGCAGGAATCCATCCAACAGCAGGTAGTAGCACTAAAGTCACAGCTGCCCTCTCCTAGCCTGAACAATCGTAACATAACCAAACATAACCTAACGCAACCTAACGTGCCGCGACCACAATTACAGGCCTCCCAAGAGTCAAGTGCAACACATTAGTGAAGAGTAGAAGGCAGAAATCCATAGAATCGCTATGTGCATCAGAAAAGTCATAGCTATCCTAACCTAACCCAAACCAACAGTGCATAGCCAACCATAGC
>NW_016933488.1:2703-13137 GCF_001483705.2 Eufriesea mexicana
CCACCCCCCACCACCCGTAGCCGCGCAGGACATTCTGGAGCACACTAAAGCGTAGAAGTCCGCCGAAAACCTGGGTACAGCACAAAGTTAAAGCTATCCTAATCCAGCGTAGCCTTAGTCAACCTAACCGAACGTAACGTGACGTAACGCAACGTGCCGAGTGAACTATTGCCAACCTTCCCAGATCCAAGCTGAAAATGTTGGAGCCCTGCTGGGCCTAGAAATCCATCTAACTACAGACTACAGCACTAATGCCGAAGCCTCCCTCTTCTAACCTATCCAATTGTGACATAACCAAACGAAACGTAATTCAACCTAACGCGACGTGAGCACTATTGCTGGCCTGCGCAGATCCAAGCAGGACGCGTTAGTGGAGAGTAGAACGCTAAAATCCATAGAATAGCCGTGTATATCAGAAAATTATGAACAACCCAAACATAACGCAAACCAACACAAAATTCGCAAACATAGCCTACATCAACTGAACTTACGGAAACCATTACTGCTGCGCCCCCCTAGCCACCCAGGACATACAAGAGCACAGTAGAGGGCAGATATCCACCGAATGGCAGTGTAATGCATAAAAGATGATGCTACCCTAACCAAACTTAGTCTAACCCAACCGAACCGAACGTAACATGGCTAAACGTAACGTGCCGAGACGACTATTGCTGGAGTTCCCATAGCCAAGCTGAAAATATTAAAGCACTGTACAGAGCAGAAATCCACCTAATAGCAGACTATAGCACCAAAGTCACAGGCATGCTCTCCAAACATAACCAACCGTAACAAAACCAAACGTAACCTAACTCAACCTAACCAGCCCTGGCCACTGTTTCCGGCCTCCCCAGGGTCAAACGGAACACACTAGTGGAGAGTAGAAGGCAGAGCTCCGTATAATCGCAGAGTATATCAGAAAAGACAAAGCTACCCATGCCCAACCCAAACCAACAGAACATAAACAAACATAGCCTGACCATACCTAACGTGCCTACACCGTCATTGTTGCCCTCCCAATGCCAAACAGGATACTAGAGCACCGTAGAGCGCAGTAATCCACCGAAGAGCAGTGTACAGCACAAAAGTTAAAGCTATCCTGGCAAAACATATCCCGACCCAGCCTAACCGAACGTAGCATGACAGGGTGTAACGTGTAGAGGCCACTGTTGCTGGCCTTCCTAGAGCCAAGCTGTAATCATTAGAGCACCCTATGTCGCACGAATTCACCTAATAGCAGACTTTAGCTCGAAAGTCGAAACTACCACCTCCTAACATAACCAATCGTAATCCTAATGGCAATCCTAACCAATAAATCAACCCACGTTGCCGAGAGCTCTGTTGCTGCCCTCCCCAGAGACAAGCACGTCATGCTAGAGCCCGGTAGAGCGCAGAAATCCAACGAACAGCAGTGTGCAGCAAAAAAGTTAAAGCTGTCCGTACCAAAAGTAGCCTAACCCAAACAAACCGATCGTAAACTGACTCATCGTAACGTGCCGGGACCACACTGTCTGGCCGTGTCAGAGCCAAGTTGAAAGCATTAGAGCACTGCATGTCGCAAGAATCCTCACAATAGCAGTCTGTAGCACTAAAGTCAAAGCTGTTCTCTCCTAACCTAACCAATCGTGACAAAACAAAACGTAAACTATCTAGACCTAACGTGCCGCGACCACTATAGCCGGCCACCCCAGAGCCAAGCCGAACACATTGGTGGAGAGTAGATCGCCGAAGTCCATAGAATCGTAGTGTATATCTGAAAAGTCTAATCTACCCAAGCCTAACCCAAACAAATACAACATAGCCAAACGTAACCTATATCAACCTAACGAGCCGAGACCGCAATTGCCGCCATCCCCAGAAAAATCCAGGACGCACTCGAGCACAGTAGAGCGCAGAAATCCACCAAATATCAGCGTACAGGGCAAAAGTTAGTTCTATCCTGACCAAACATTTCCTAATCCAACCTTACCGTACGTAAGACGACTAAACGTGACGTGCCGCGACCACAATTGCTGGCCTTCCAAGAGCCGAGCTAAATATATTAAAGCACTGTAGCGAGCAGGAATTCACCTAATAGATGACCATAGCCCTAAAGTCAAAGCTATCCCCTCCTAACCAGCCCAGCAGTATCATAACCAAGCTTAACCTAGCTCAACCTAACGTGCCGCGACCACTATTGCAGGGCTCGACAGAGCCATGGAGAACACATTAATGGAAAGTAGGACGCAGAAATCCATAGAATCGCAGTGTATATCGGAAATGTCAGAGTTTCTCAAACCTAACCCAAACACACAGAACATAACCAAGCATATCAGAAACCAACCTAACGTGACGCAACCGCTGTTGCCGCAATCCCCAGATCCAAGCAGGACATACTAGAGTAAAGTAGAGAGCAGAAATCAAACGAATAGCAGTGTACAGCGCAAATGTTAAATTTAACCTGACAAAACTGAGCCTGACCGAACCTAACCGAACGTAACCTGACCCATCATAACGAGACGAGGCCACTATTGCTGGCCTTGCAAGTGCAAAGCTGAAAAGATTAAAGCAGTGTAGGGCGCACAAATCCACCTATTAGCAGGCTATAGCGCTAAATTCAGAGCTATCATCTCCTAACCTAACCGACCGCAACATAACTCAACGTAACGTGCCGAGACCTCTATTGTTGCCACGTCCAGGTCCAAGCTAGACACACTAGAGCACAGCGGAGCGCAGAAATCCAACGAATAGCAAGGCACAGGACAAAAGTGGAGCTATCGTTTCCAAGCGTATCCTAACCCAGCCTAACCGAACCTAACCTGACCCAACGTAACGTGCTGAGGCCACTGTTGCTGGCCTTCCCAGAGACAAGCTGCAAATACTTGATTGCCGCATGACGCAGGAATCCACCTGATAACAGACAACAGCGCTAAAGACAAATATCCCCCTCCTAACCTAACAAATATTAACATGACCAAACTGAACCCAACGTGCCGCGATCACCATTGCTGTCGTGCCCAGAGTCAAGCAGAACACATGAGTGGTGAGTAAAATGCAGAAATCCATAGAACCGCAGTGTATATCGGTATAGTCAAAGCGACCCGTGCCTAACCCAAGCAGACGGAACATAACCAAACGTTGCCTAACTCATTCTAACGCGCCGGGACCACCACTGCTGGCTTCCCCAGAGCCAGAGAGAATATACTAGAGCACAGTAGTGCGCTGTATTTCACCGCATTGCAGCGTATAGCACAAAGGAGGAAGATATCCCGACCCACCCTGTCGAATCCGAACGCAACCAAACGTAGTCCAACTCAACAAAATGTGCCGATACAAGTATTGCTGGCATCCTCAGAGCCAAGCAGAGCATATGAGAGCACAGTAGAGCGCCGAAACCCACCGAGCAGCTGTGTATAGCACAAAAGTGAAAGCTATCCTCTCCTAACCTAACCAATCGTAACATAACGAAACGCAACATGACACAGCCTAACGTGCCGAGAGCACTTCTGCTGGCCTCCTCGTTGCGAAGCAGGACATACGAGAGGATAATTGAGCGTTGAAATCCACCGAATAGCTGCGTATAGCACAAACGTCAAAACCATCTGGCCAAACTTAAGCTGCCCCAACCAAACTAACTGTAACGTATCTTAACCGAAAGTGCCGAGACCAGTATTGTTGGCTTACCAAGAACCAGGCAGAATGTACTAGAGCACAGTAGAGCGCAGAGATCAACGGAATAGCAGCGTATACCGCGAATGTTAAAGCTATCCAAACCTTACACAGACAAACTTAACGTAACGAAGCGTAACATAGCTCTACCTAACATGCCGAGACCAATACTGCTGGACTCCCCAGAGAGAAGCAGGATATGCTAGTGCGCAGTGGAGACCAGAAAGCCTCCACATAGCACTTTATAGCACAAAAGTCACAGACAACCTAACCAAACCTGACCCATCCTATCCTAACCAAGCGTCGACTATCTATACCTATCGGGCCGAGGCCACTATTGCTTGCTTTCCCATCACCAAACAGAAAATATTAAAGGAGCGTAGGGTCCAGAAGTCCATATAATGGCAATGCGTAGCAGAAAAGTCAAAGCAATCCTAACCAAACCTAGAATAGCCTATCCTAACCAAATGTAACGTAACCCAAGCTAACGCGCCGCGACCACACTTGCTGGCCTCCACAGGGCGAAACAGAACACATTAGATCGCAGTAGAGTGCAGAAATCGTCCGTTTAGCAGTGTATAGCGCAAAAGTCGAAGCTATCCAATCCTGCCATGGCCAAACGTGACGTAACCAAGCGTGACCTAACCCATTCTGACATGCCGAGACCACTACTGCTGCAATGCCCGCAGCCAAGGAGATCATATTCGAGGAGAGTAGAACGCAGTTATTCATAGAATCGCAGGACACTACACAATTTTCGAAGTTGCCCAATCCTAACATAACCACACATAACGTAACAAAACGTTGCCTAAATCAATCTAACATGCCGAGAGCACTATTAATCGCTTCGCCAGAGAAAAGCAGTATGTACTAGAGCACAACAGGGCGTAGAAATCCGCCGAATCGCAGTGCATACCACGAAAGTCTTATCTATCCAAACCTTACCCAGACTAACTTAACGTAACGAAGCGTAACCTAGGCCTACCTAACGTGCCGAGACCACTTTTGCTGGAATCCCCAGAGCCAAGCAGCATATACTGGACTACAGAAAAGCGCATTAATTCACCGCATTGCAGTGTGCAGCGCAAAAGTCAAAGGTATCCTAACCTAACCGGTCACAACCTAACCTTGCCGAACGTAGCCTAACAATATGTAACGTGCCGCGAATATTATTGTTGGCCTCTACAGAGCCAAGCGGAGCACATTAGTTCTATCTAGAGATCAGAAATCCACCGAGTAGCCGCGTATATAGCAAAGGTCTGATACATCCCGTCATAACATAAACGAACGTAACATAACTCAGCCTAACGTGCCCATACCACCATTACTGGCTTGTCCAGAGGGATGCAGAACGTAGTAGAGAACAGTAGAGCGTAGGAACCCACCGAATAACAATGTGTACCAAGAAAGTCAAATATATCAAAACCCAACCCAAACTATCTTAACGTAACTAAACGTAGCCTAACCCAACCTAACGGGACGAGACAGCTATTACTGGCCTCCACAGAGTCGAGCAGTGTATTGTAGAGCAACGTAGAGCGTAGAGACACAACGAATCGCAGTGCATAGCACAAAAGTCAAAGCTAACCTGTCCAAACGTAACATATCTGAACCAATCGTGCCGAAAGCACTATTCCTGTCGCCCACAGATGCAAGCAGAGTGTGATAGCACACAGAGGAGCGCAGAGGTTCATAGAATAGCAGTGTGTAGCACAAAAGTCATAGCTATCGTAACCTAGCATCACGTAACCTAACCTAGCCAAACGTAATTTAACTTAACGTAACGTGCTGCGACCGCTATTGCTGGCGTCACGATTGTCGGGCGGAACATAGTAGAGTAACTTAGATCGCAGGAATCCGCGGAACAGCAGTGTATAGCACAAAAGTCGGAGCCATCCTGACCAAACATAGCCTAACCTTACCTAACCATACGTAACCTAACACAATCAAGCCAGACCAGACCACTATTTCTGGCCTCCCCAAAGACAAGCGGATGCTAGTAGAGCAGCGCGGAGCGCAGATACCGACAGAATGGCTGTGTATAGCACAAGAGTCAAAGCCATCCATGCCAAGCGTAATATAACCTAACGTAAATTGTAGAGCAACGTAGAGCGTAGAGACACAACGAATCGCAGTGCATAGCACAAAAGTCAAAGCTAACCTGTCCAAACGTAACATATCTGAACCAATCGTGCCGAAAGCACTATTCCTGTCGCCCACAGATGCAAGCAGAGTGTGATAGCACACAGAGGAGCGCAGAGGTTCATAGAATAGCAGTGTGTAGCACAAAAGTCATAGCTATCGTAACCTAGCATCACGTAACCTAACCTAGCCAAACGTAATTTAACTTAACGTAACGTGCTGCGACCGCTATTGCTGGCGTCACGATTGTCGGGCGGAACATAGTAGAGTAACTTAGATCGCAGGAATCCGCGGAACAGCAGTGTATAGCACAAAAGTCGGAGCCATCCTGACCAAACATAGCCTAACCTTACCTAACCATACGTAACCTAACACAATCAAGCCAGACCAGACCACTATTTCTGGCCTCCCCAAAGACAAGCGGATGCTAGTAGAGCAGCGCGGAGCGCAGATACCGACAGAATGGCTGTGTATAGCACAAGAGTCAAAGCCATCCATGCCAAGCGTAATATAACCTAACGTAGCCAAACGCAACCTGACTCAACCTAACGAGCCACGACCGCGGTTGCTGGCTTCCCCAGGGACCAACAGGGGCTAGTAAAACAATGCAGTGTACAAGTATCGACCGAATGGCAGTGTACATCACAAAGTCGAAGCTATCCAAGCCAAACCTCTCCTAACTTAGCCGAGAGCAGCGTAACCGAACTCAACCTAGCGTGCAGAGGGCACTACTACTGGCCTCCACAGAGCCAAGCAGAGTATACTGGTGCACAATGGAGCGCAGTAATCCACCGCAATTCAGTGTATTGCACAAAAGTCGTCGATAACCTAACCTAACCTATCCAAAGCAACTATAACCGAACGAAGCATAACTCAAGACAGTTTGCCCAGATTGCTATTGCTAGCGTACCCAGTGCCAAGCAGAGCATAATAGAGCAATTTAGAGCGCAGAAATCGACCATATGGCAGTGTATAGCTCAAAAGTCGGAGCTATCCAAACCTAACCTAACAAAACGTAGCATAACCAGACGTAATCCAAGCCGAGATTACCACCTTACGTGCCGAGACCACAGTCGCTGGCCTCGTCAGAGCCGAGCAGAACGTACTAGGGCACAGTAGAGCGCAGAGATCCTCCGAACGGCAGTGTATTGGACAAGTGTCAAAGACATCCTATCCAAGCCGAACCTAACCCTACCTAACCAAAAGTGACGTAACAAAACCCATAGTGCCACGACCACTATTCCTGCCCTCCCCGGAGTCGAGCATAGCATAGTAGAGCAACGTAGAGCGCAGGAATCCTCCGAGTAGCATTGCATATCACAAACGACAAAGTTACCATATCCTAACCTGGCCAAGCGTAAAATGACCAAACGAAATCTAATCCAACCTAACGTGCCCAGGCCACTATTGCCGGGGTCCACATCACCGAGCATATCATGTTGGAGGAAAGTAGAGCGTAGAAATCCCACCGCAATGCAGTGTACAGCATAAAAGCCAAAGATATCCTCACCTCTCCCAAGCCAACCTACCCTAACCAAAGACAACGCAGCTCAAACTAACGTGCGCAGACCACTATAGCTGGCCTCCTAAGAGACAAGTGGAGCACATTGGATCAATGTATAGCGCAAAAATCAACCGCATTGTAGTCTATATGACAAAAGTCAAAGATACCCTGGCCAAACATGACCTAACCTAACCTAACCTAACATGAAATAACTAAACATAATCTAACTCAACCTAATGCGCCACGACCATTATTGCCGGCCTTCACAGATCCCATCAGAACATATTAGAGGAGAGTAGGGCTCAGGAATCCATAGAATAGCAGGTTAAATCTGAAAATTCAGAGCTATCCAAACCTGAGCCAGGCGAACGTAACTAAACCAAACGTAACATAAATCAACCCAACGTACCGCTGCCACTATTGCTGGCATCCACAGAGCCAAGCAGAGCAAATGAGAGGAGTGTAGTGCGCAGATATCCATCAAATCGCAGCTTATAGCAGAAAATTCGAAGGTACCAATCTTAACAAAGTGTATCGTAACATAAACTGACGTAGCCTAACACAGCCCAACTAGGCGAGACAACAATTACTGGCTTCCCAGAGCAACGCAAAGCGTACTAGGGCTCTGTGGAACGCACAAATCCACAACATTGCAGTGTACAGCCTAAAAGTCAAAGATATCATAATCTAATCCATACGAACCTAACCTAGCAGAAAGTAACCTAACACAACCTAACGTGCCCAGACCAGTATTGCTGACATCCCCGCAACCAAGCAGAGTGTATCAGGGGAGAATGTGGCACAAAAATAAATAGAATCTCAGTGAATATCAGAAAATTCAAATCTATCCAAGCCTAACAAAAGCTAACGTATCCTAACAAAACGAAACCTAACCCAACATAACGTCCGGCGGCCAAGATTACTGGAAGCCACAGGACCAACCAGAATATAGCAGAAACCAGCAGAGAGCAAAAATCCTCGTAACAACAGCTTACACCTCGAAGTCAATGCTATCCAAGCTTAAACCAAGCTATCGTTACCTAACTGAGCATATCATAACTGAAGCTAACGCGCTGAGACGACTATAACTGGCCTCCCCATAAAAGAGTAGTGTATTGTAGAGCAGTGTAGAGAGATGAAATTCACCGAATAGCAGTTTATAGCACGAAAGTCAAAGCTATCCTGTTCAAAGTTAACCTAAAATAGACTTGCCCAACGTTACCTAACTGAATCCAACGTGCCACGACCACCACTGGTGGCCCCCCGAGGAACGAGCGGATAATAGTAGAGAAATGAATAGCGCAGACATCCACCTTATAGCAATGTATTGCACGAACGTCAAACCTATCTAAACCAAACATAACCGAACCAAACGTAACCAAATGCCATATATCTCAATCTGGCGTTCCACGACAACGGTTGCTGGCCTCACGAGAACCAAGCAGAACATGCTACATGGGAGTAGGGAGCAGAAATCCATAGAATTGCAATGTACAGCAGAATAATTCAAAGCTGTCCGAATCTTTCCCAAGCAAACATAACCTAACCAAACGCAATGTAACTAAATCTAACGTCCCGAAAACAATACTGCTTGCCTCCCCAGTGTCGAGCAGAGTATAGTAGAGCAATGCAGAACGTAGAAATCCACCGAATACTAGTGTACAGCGCAACAGTCAAAGATAACGCATCCAAACCCAGCCAAACGTAATGTAACCAAACTTAACGTAACCAAACGTAACTTAACTCACGCTAACGTGCCGAGATCTCCGTTCCTGGCCTCCGCAGAGCCAAGCAGGAGTCATTGGAGGAGAACAGAGGGCAGAAACTCATAGAATTGCAGTGCATGGTACAATAGCCGAGGCAACCCTAACCTAACATAACCGAATGTAACACAACCCAAAGTTGCCTAACAAGACGTATCGTGCCGAGACCGCTATTGCTTGCATCCCCAGAGACGAGCAGGATATACTAAAGCACAGTGCAGTGCAGTAATCCACCACATTGCTGTGTATTGCACAAGACACAAAGCTATCCTAACCAAACCTAACCAATCCTAGCATAGCTGAACGTAACATGACTCAGCCTAACGTGCCGATATCACTGTCACTGGCAACCACAGTGGCATGCAGAATATACTAGGGCACAGTAGACCGTAGAACTCCGCCGCACTGCAGTGTACATCACAAAAGCCAAAGCCATCCTGACCAAACTTATCTTAACCTAACCTAACCAAACGTAACATAACAAAACCTACCGCGCCGCGATCACCTCTCCTGACCTCCCACAGTCCAGCAGAGTATACCAGAGCACAGTACAGCGCAGAAATTCGCCGCACTGCAGGGTAAAGCATTAAAGTCAAATACATTCTAAACCAACATGACCTAAAATAATCAAACCAAACGTAGTCTAACCTAACCTAACTTGCTGAGACCACTATCGCTGGCCCCCGGTGCCAAGCAGAACCTACTAGGGCACTGTAGACCGCAGAAATCCACCGCATTGCAGAGTACATCAAAAAAGTCGGAGATATCATAATCCAAACCAAACAAGCCTAACCGAACCGAACGTAACATTACTCATCCCAGCGCGCATAGACCAGTATTGCTGACATCCACAGGGCAAAGCAGAATATTGTAGAGCTCAGTAGAGCGCAGAAATTCATCGTACAGCTGTGTACACCGCGAAGATTTATCAATCCAAGTCAAACCAAAGCTAACGTAACCAACCGAAAGTAGCATAACTCAACCTAGCGAGCCTAGATTACAATTTCTGGCATGCCCAGAAGCTAGCAGAGCATATTAGAGCAATTTAGAGCACAGAAATCCACGGAAGAGCAGTGTACAGCGCAGAAGTGAAAGCTATCGTTTCCTAACCTAACCAAACGTAACATAGCCAAACATTAACGAGCACAGCCTAACCTGCCGAGATCACTATCTCTGGCCTAGCGAGAGCGAAGCAGAATGTACTAGAGCGCAGTGGAGAGCAGAATGCTAACAAATGACAGCATATTACACAAAAGACGAGGATTCCCTAACGCAACAAGTCCTAGCCTATTTCTAACCAAACGTGGACTAACTAATCCCAACGAGCTGAGACAACAATTGCTGGCCTTCTCAGAGCCAAGCAGAGCACATCAGAGCACA
>NW_016933489.1:0-557 GCF_001483705.2 Eufriesea mexicana
ACTACTACTCGGCCGATACCTGCGCTCAGCATGTCTCTACTAACCTCTGCTTGTCTCTGGTATTGCCGGTAATAGTGGTCGCGGCGCGTTGGTGTGAGTTAGCTAAGGCTTGGTTTGGTTATGATTGGTTAAGTTAGGTAAGGATGGCTCTGTCATTTGTTCTATTTACTGCTACTTGGTGTACCTCTGAGCTTTACTACGCTCCAGTATATTCTGCTTGGCTATTTGGAGACCAGCAGTACTGCTCTAGTTTCGTTAGTCTGAGTTACGCTGTGTTTGCTTATGTCAAGTTTGGTTTCGTTAGGATAGGATAGCTTAGACTCTTACGCTGCTCCTCTGCGGATTCCAGCGCTGTACATTGGGCTAGTATAATCTGCTCTGCTCTCTGGAAGCCAGCAGTAGTTGTCGTGGCACGACAGGTTTTGTTAGGTTACGTTTGGTTATGGTGAGCTTTGTCAGGTTATGTTTGATATTTTTGAGCCTTGCATTATACATTGCGGTCTGTTGGCATTCTGCGCTCTACTGTGCTCCAGTATATTCTGCTTGGCACTCGGAAT
>NW_016933490.1:0-1078 GCF_001483705.2 Eufriesea mexicana
CATCCAAACTTAATCAAAGCCAACATAACCAGCCATACAAATCCTATCCCGGCCCAACGTGCCCAGGCAGATATTGCTGGCCTCCCCGTTGCCAAACAGGGCATACTAGAGGAGAATAGAGCGCTGAGGTCCATAGAAAGTCAATGCATGGCACGAAACTCAAAGATATCCGAACCTAACACAAACAAGCCTAAACTAACCAAACGTAGTTTATCTCAACGTAACGCGCCGCGGTCACCATTTCTGGAACTCCCAAAGCAAAGCAGGGTACATTAGATCTCAGTAGAGGGTGGAATTCCACCGAAAAGCAGCGTACAGTGCAAGAGGCAAAGACACCCTGACTAAACTTAACCTAACCTAGTCTAACCGAAGGTAACATAACTCAACCGAACGTGTCACGACCATCATTGCTGGCCTCTCCGTAGACAAGCAGATGCTACTACAGCAATGCATGTCGCAGATATAAACCGAACAGCAGTATATTGTACAAAAGTCGCAGCCATCCTAACCAAGCTTTACCCAACCAAACATAGCAGAACGTGACGTATCACAACCAAACGTGCCACGACCGCTATTGCTGGCCTCCACTGATTCAAACAGGCGCTGGTAGATCAATGCAGTGCACAGATATCGGCCGAGCTGCAGTGTACAGCACAAAAGATGAGGCTATCCTAACCGAGCATATCATAACCTAGCAAAGCCAACCGTAACGTCTCTCAACCTAGTGTGACGAGACCATGGTTGCTGGCATCCCCAGAGCCAAGCAGAAGGTACTAGAGCACAGTAGAGCGCAGTAGTCCATTGTATTGCAGTATGTGGCATAAAAGTCAAAGATACCCTAACCCAACCTCTCCTAACCTATCCAAGCCGATCGTAACTTAGCTAAACATAATGTGCCGAGAATAATATTGCTGGCCGCCCCAGAGACAATCTGGGCATATAAGAGCAACGTAGAGCGTATAAATCATCCGAATAGCTGTGTATAGCACAAAAGTTAAAGCTATCCCGTCCTAACCTAATCAATCGTAGCATAAGTAGGCGTAACGTGACACAAGCTAACGCGCCTCGATAGCCATTG
>NW_016933491.1:0-694 GCF_001483705.2 Eufriesea mexicana
ATCTACCCTCCTTATTTACGCAATAAAGTTAGCTCACCACGATATTAGTTAAAAAAGTCAATAGAATTGTATTTTAAAGCCATATTCTTCAGGAATGCAATGGCTATAGCCTGCTAATGGAATCTATCCTCCTTATTTATGCAAGCAAGTTAACTCACCACAATATTAGTCGATAATGTCAATAAAATTGAGCATTCCAGCCAGATTCTACAGCATTGCGACGGCTATAGCAAGAAGTGAATTGAATCTTTCCTCCTTATATATGCAAGGAAGTTAGCTCACCACGATATCAGTCGAAAATGTCAGTAAAATTGAATTTTCCAGCCGTATTCTAAAGAATTACGAAGGCTATAGCACGCGAATTGAATCCTTCCTCCGTAGTTATATAAGAAGGTTAACTCACCACGATATTAGTCGAAAATGTCAATAAAATTTTATTTTCCAGGAGGATTCGATAGCTTTCAGTGCCTATAGCACGCCAATATAATCGATCCTCCTTAGTTATGAAAGAAAGTTAACTCACCACGATATTAGTCGAAAATGTGAACAAAATTGTTTTCCAGCCACAACCTATGTCATTGCAACGGCTATAGCACTCAAAATGTATCTTTCCTCCTTACTTACGCCAGAAAGTCAGCTCACCACGATATTAGTCGAAAATGTCAACAAAATTGAACTTTCCAGCCAGATTCTA
>NW_016933491.1:744-945 GCF_001483705.2 Eufriesea mexicana
TACGCAAGAAAGTTAGCTCACCACAATATTACCCGGAAATGTCAATAAAATTGAGTTTTTCAGCCACATTCTAAAGCATTGCAATGGATATAGCACGCCAGTAGAATCTACCCACCCGATTTATGCAAAAAAGTTAGCTCACTACGATATAAGGCGAAAAGGTCCACAAAATTGAACTTCCCAGCCAGATTCTATAGCATT
>NW_016933492.1:0-878 GCF_001483705.2 Eufriesea mexicana
ATATATTTGGTTATGCTGGTTTGGATTAGGTGTGGATATCCTTGACCTTCCTGCTGTACGCTGCGATTCTATGAATTCCTGCGCCCTAATTTCCTCTAATACTCCCTGCTTCGTTCTGGGGATGCCAGCAATAGTGGTGGCGGCACGTTAGGTAGAGATTGGCTGCGCTTTGCTATGTTATGTTAGTCTGGGATAGGTTTGTGTAGCTCTGTCTTTCGTATTGTACATTGCTGTTCGGTGGACCTCTGCTATCTGCGCAGCTCTACTATACTGTGCTCGACACTCAGGGGGCCGGAAATAGTGGTCGTGGCACGTTAGGATTAGTTAGGTTACGTTTGGTTATGCTAGATTATGCTACGTTTGCATAGGATCGCTCCGACTTTCGTGCTATACACTGCTGCTAGGAGGATCTCTGCACCCTTCACTGCTCTACAATACTCTGCTCGACTCTGGGGAGACCAGCAACAGCGGTCTTTGCACGTTACGTTGAATTTGGCTACGTTATGCTGGGTTACGAATGTTTGGGTTAGGTTTGGATATCGTTGACTTTTCTGCTGTACACTGCGATTCTATGGATTTCGGCGCCCTGCTCTCGTCTAATATGTTCTGCCAGGTTCTGGGGAGGTCAGGAATATTGGTGGCGGCACGTTAGGTTGTGCTTGGCTATGTACGGTGGTGTTAGGATTTGTGAGGTTACGACAGGTTACATCTGACTTTTGCGCTACACAATACCAATCGGTGGATTTCTGCACTCAACGGTGCTCTAATATGCCCTGCTTTGCACTGGTGTGGCCAGAAATCGTAGCGGCAGCGCGTTAGGTTGAGTTAAGATACGTTTGGCTAGGTTACGTTAGCACGGGTTTGGTTTGGACGTCATT
>NW_016933493.1:0-556 GCF_001483705.2 Eufriesea mexicana
ATTTGTGCTACGCACTGCTTTTCTATGGACGTCTGCGCCCTTCTGTGCGCTATCGCACTCCGCCTGCACATGTGGACACCAGGAATGTTGATCTCGTCACGTTAGGTTTTGTTATGTTACATGTGACTAGGCTAGGTTTGGTTACGCTTGGTTAGGATAGCTTTGACTTTTGGCGCTATACACTGCTATTTCGACGACTTAAGCTCTCTCCATTGCTCTGCTATACTCTGGTTCGCTCTCGTGGGGCCAGCAATAGCGTTCGTGGTACGTCAGTATGGGTTACGTTACGTCTGCTTATGATACGTTTTGATATGTTATTTTTGGGTAAATTTGACTTTTGCGCTATACGCTGCTATTCGGTGGACTTCTTCGCTCCGTGTTCCAATATCCCCTGCTTTGCTCTGGCGTGCCAGAAATAGTGGCCGCGGCGAGTTAACTTGAGTCAAGGTACGTTCGGTTAGGTCATGCTTGTTTGGGACAGGTTAAACAGGTTAGCATATCTTTGATTTTCGTACCATTCATTGACTTTCTGTGGACCTCTGCGTTCTACTCTCCT
>NW_016933494.1:0-647 GCF_001483705.2 Eufriesea mexicana
TATTCTATTCGCGTGCTATAGCAATACCAAAGGTATAGAATCTGGCAGGAATATTTAATTTTAATGACGATTTCGACTTATATCGTGGTGGGCGAGGTTTCTTGCATAAATAAGGTGGAAATATCCTATTGTCGTGCTATAGCCATTGCAATGATATAGAATCTGGCTGAAAAATACAATTTTATGGACATTTTCGATTAATATCGTGGTGACCTAACTTTCTTGCATATATAAGGTCCAAAGATTCTACCGGCGTGCTGTAGCCATGGTAATGCTATAGAGTCTGGCTGGAAAACTGAAGTTTATTGACATTTTCGGCTAATAATGTGGTGACCTATCTTTCTTGTATATACAAGGACGAAAGATTCTACAGGCGCGCTTTTTTCATTGCGTTGCTATAGAATCTTGCTGGAAAATTTAGTTTTATTGATATTTTCGAATAACATAGGTGTCACCTGACTTTCTTGTATAAATATGGACGAATTATTCTATTGGCGCGATGTATCCACTGGAATGCTACTGAACATGGCCGGACAATTCAATTTTATTGACATTTTCGACTAATATCGTGGTGAGCTAACATTCTTGCATAAAGAAGGAAGAAATATACTATTGGCGTGCTATAGCCATTGCAATCCTATGGAATC
>NW_016933495.1:0-1121 GCF_001483705.2 Eufriesea mexicana
ATTCAAAATCTATAAGCTGTCGCAGCTTGGCGATTAGATCGCCTAACACCTTCAATCCAATGGCAAGTACAGCCATCTACTTAACAGAGAATAGGTCTATTAAAAATATGTAACCTATTAATGCTTGGTGAATGGATCGCCTAACGCCTTCAATCCAATGGCAAGTACATCCATCTGCTTGCCAGAGAATAGGTGTATTCAAAATATATAATCTGTTGTAGCTTGGCGAATATGTTGCCTAACGCCTTCAACCAATGTCAAGTACAGCCATCTAGTTGCCAGAGAATAGGGCTATTCGAAATCTATAACCTGTTGTAGCATGGTGAATAGATCGCCTAACGCTTTCAATCCAATGGCAAGTAAAGCCATCCACTTGCAAGAGAATAAGTCTATTCAAAATCTATATGCTGTCACAGCTTGGCGATTAGATCACCTTACGCCTTCAATCAAATGGCATGTACAGCCACCTACTTGCCAGAGAATAGGTCTGTTCGAAATCTATAACCTGTTATAGCATGGTGAATAGGTCGCCAAACGCCATCAATCCAATGGCAAGTACAGCTGACTACTTGCCAGAGGATAGGCCTGTTCCAAATCTATAATCTGTTATAGCTTGTTGAATAGGACGCCAAGCGCCTTCAATCCAATGGCAAGTACAGCTGTCTACTTGCCAGAGGATAGGCCTGTTCCAAATCTATGATATGCTATAGCTTGTTGAATAGGACGCCAAGCGCCTTCAATCCAATGGCAAGTACAGCCATCTACTTGCCAGAGAATAGGTATATTCAAAGTCTATAACATGTTATAGCTTGGTGAATGGATCGCCTAACGCCTTCAGTCCAATGGCAAGTACCGCCATCTTCTGGGCAGAGAATAGGCCTATTCGAAATCTATAATCTGTTACAGCTTGGTTAATAGGTCGCCTAACGTCTGCAACCAATGTGAAGTCCAGCCGTCTACTTGCCAGAGAATAGGTGTATTCAGAATCTATACCCTGTTATAGCTTGGTGAGCAGATCGCCTAACACATTCAATGCAATGGCAAGTACAGCCATCTATATGCCAGAGAATAGGTCTATTCAAAATCTATAACCTGTTGTAGCTTGGTGAGTAGATCGCTTA
>NW_016933496.1:0-650 GCF_001483705.2 Eufriesea mexicana
TGGAGTGTAGAACGCATGTATCCATAGAACTGCAGTTTATATCAGAAAAGTCGAGGCTACCCTGGCCCAAACGTAACCAACAGGACACAACCAAACATAGCGTAGCTCAACTTAACGTACAGAGACCGCTATTGCTGCGCTCCCCACGTTCAATCAGGAAATACTAGAGCACATAAGAGAACGGAAATCAATCGAATAGCAGCGTAAAGCACAAAAGATAAAGCTATCCTGACCAAACATTGGCTAGCCCAACCTAACCGAGCGTAACCTAACTCAACATAACGTGCCGAGACCACAGTTGCTGGCATTACCAGAGCCAAGCTGAAATCATTAAAGCACTGTAGGGAGCAGAAATGCACCTAATATCAGACCATAGCAGTAAGGACAAGGTTATCCTCTCCTAACCTAACCAACCGTAACATAACCAAGCGTAACATAACTCAACCCAACGTGCCGAAACCGCTATTGCTGCGCTGACCAGAGACAAGCTGGACATACCAGAGCAGAGTAGAGCGGAAATATCGACCGAATATCAGTGTAAAGCACAAACGTTGAAGCAATCCTCTCCTAACTTAACCAAACACAAACGTAACTTAAGACGACCTAACCTGCAGAGAAACCCATGACAGCCCACCCGAGAGCCGAGCAGT
>NW_016933497.1:0-444 GCF_001483705.2 Eufriesea mexicana
CAAAATACTCGAATGCACAAACAATGAAATCTAGAATAAAAGAAATAGAATCTGAAAGAAGAAGGATAATTAAAATCTGAAACTAAAAATAATTAGTACCTGAAAGAAAGAATTATTGTTAAAATATTTAAGAGAGTGGACAATGGCTACTGAATAGCCATTGATCTAGCCAACGATGATATACAAATAAACCAACAGCGATGCATTCCAATGTTGTGCAAAATACTCGAATGCACAAACAATGAAATCTAGAATAAAAGAAATAGAATCTGAAAAAAAAGAAAGATAATTAAAACCTGAATCAAAAAGGAAGAATATTAACGCGTACCCTCCGAAGTCGAACCGACAACTGGCCCGAGCCTTCAGGCGGGCCCCTTATAAAGCGGCGGCCGGCCGAAGATCGGCGAAAATTTCCGAACTTTACCGATTCCTTTAAAAGTTACA
>NW_016933498.1:0-2363 GCF_001483705.2 Eufriesea mexicana
AGTGTACCTTTGACTCCTGTGCTTTAAACTGATTTTCGGCGGATTTCTGCTCATTAATGTGAACTATCATGCTCCGCTTTTCCCTGGAAAGGACAGAAATAGTGGCCGCGGCGGGTTAGGTTGGGATAGGTTTGTTAGAATTAAGTTAGGATATCTTTGACTTCTGCCCCTTAAACTGTAACGCCGTGGACTTCTGCGCTCTACAGTGCTTTAGTTCTGTTTGGCTCTGGGGAGGTCAGTGATTATGGTCTCGTCTCGTTAGCTTTGGTTAGTCTACGTGTGGTTAGGTTAGGTTAGGTCCGGTAAAGTTAGGTTATATTTGACATTTTGCTACTCCATGCTATTTGATGGCCTTGTGCGCTCTACTGTGCTCTATTGTATTCAGCTTGGCCCTGGGGATTCCAGTAATTGTGGTCCCGGCCCGCTATGGTAAGTTAGGTTACGTTTGGATTTATTGCGTTTGCATATGTTAGGATAGGGTAGCTTCGACTTTTGAGCTATACAATGCTATTCGCTGGAGTCCAACGCTCTACATTACTCTAATATACGCTGCTCTACTCTAGGCAGGCCACTAATAGCGGTCTCGGCACACTAGGTTTCGTTATGTCGCGTTCGGTTTGGTTACGTTTGTTTGGGTCAGGTCTGGACAGCTTTGACTTTCTCGGTATAGAATGCACTTCGGTGGATTTCTGCTCTCCACTGTGCTCTGCTATACCCCGCTCGAATCTGCCGAGAGCAGCAGTAGCGGTTGAGTCACGATATGTTAAGTTAAGATACTTTTGGTTAGGTTAGGTTTGGTTACGTTAGGCTAGGGTGGCTTTGATTTTTGTGTTATACACTGCTCTTCAGTGGGTTTTTGCGATCTACTCTGCACTAACGCGTTCTGCTTGGCTTTGGGGAGGCCAATATGCCACGGCTATCCAATATTTTCTACTTGGCACTGGGTAGAGCAGCAATAGTTCTCCCGGCGCGTAAGGCTACGTTTGATTGCGTTCGGTTATGATACGTTTGCTTACGTTCGGTCTGGTAAGCTTTGACTTTTGTGCTATACACAGCTGCTCGGTGGATTTCTCCGCTCTACCGTGCACTAATATGCTCTGCTATGACCAGGGGAGGTCAGCAATGGTGGTCTCGGCTCATTCGGTTTCGTTAGCTTACATTTGGTTTGGCCAGTTTAGGTCAGGTAAGGTTTGAGTTTCCTTGACGTTTCTGCCATTCGCTGCTATTTGGTGGCTTTCTACGCTCTACTGTGCTCTAGCATATTCTGCATGGTCCTAAGAGTTCCAGTAATAGTGGACTCGCCGCGATAGGTTGAGATAGGTTACGTTTGTTTGGGTTAGGATTGGATGGGTCCGACTTTTGTGCTATACACTGATATTTGGTGGATTTCTTCGCTCTACTGTGCTATAATATGCCCTGCTTTGCTGTGGGATGCCAAAAACTCTGGTCTCAGCACGTTAGGTTGAGTTAGGTTACGTTTGGCTGGGACAGGTTTTTCTGGGTTAGGTTTGGATACCTTTGTGTCTTCCGCTATACATTGCCGTTCTTTGGACATCTGCGATCTTCTTTCCTGTAATGCGTTCTGCTTGGCAATGGGCCGGCCAGCAACAGCGTTCCAGGCAAGTTAGATTGTATTCGTTTGTGTTCGGTTGTGATACGTTTTGTTAGGTTAAGATAGGATAACTTCGACTTTTGTGCCATACACAAGCAGTCGGTGGATTTCTGCGCTCTACGTTGCTCTGCTACACTCTAGTTGACTCTGAGGTGCCCAGGAATAACGGTCGTGGCACGAAAAGGTCAGTTAGGTTACGTTATGTTTGGCTAGGTTGAGATAGGTTTGGCCTGAAGATGGCTTTGACTTTTGCTCTATACACTGCAACTCGCGAGATTTCTGCTCTCTTCTGTGCTCTAGTATGCTCTGCATTGCTCTGCCGATGTCATCAATAGTAGTACCGGCGCGCCAGGTTTAGTTATGTTACGTTTGGTTAGGTTAGCTTTGTTCGGGTTCGGTTGGGGTATCCTTGACTTTCGTGCTATACGCCGTTGTATGGACCTCACCGCGCACCTCTCCTCTAATATGCCCTGCTGGGCGATGGAGGTGCCAACGACATTAGGCTAGGCGCATTTGGTTGGGATGGTTTACGTTTGGTTATGCTAGTTTCGGCCAGGTTATGTTAGGATATCCTTTACTTTTCCGATTTATACGCCAATGCAGCAGATATCTGCGCTCTACTGTGCTGTAGTGTATTCTGCTTGGCTCTGCGGAGGACAGCATTAGTTGTCTCTGCCCGTTATGTTGAGTTATGTTGCGTTCGACTATGTCACAGTTGGTTAGGCAAGGACAGAATAGCGCTGAGTTTTGT
>NW_016933499.1:0-1323 GCF_001483705.2 Eufriesea mexicana
ACCATAACCTAACCTGTCCTAACCAAACGTAGAATAACTAAACCTAACGACGCGCGACTTCTTTTGCTGACCTCCCTAGAGCCAAACAGAACCTATTAGAGGACTGCAGAGCGCAGAAACCCACCCCATTGCAGCGTGCAGCGCAAGCGTCAAAGGTAATGTAACCTAACATTCCTTAATCCAACCTATCCGATCATAGCCTACCTAAACATAACGTGCCGATCATCGCTAGAGCCAGACACTGCATATTATAGTAGGGTAAAGCGCAGAGGTCCACCGAATAGCGGTGTACAGCATAAAAGTTATAGCTAGCCTGTCCTAACATATCAAAACGTACCATAAAACGTATTCTATATCAACGTAACGTGCCGAGGCCACTACTGTAGGACACTCCAGAGCCACGCAGAACATATTAGAGCACACTACAGCGCAGAAGTCCTTTGAATAGCAGCGTATAGCACAAAAGTCGTAGCTATCCAGACGAACCCAATAGAACATAACTTAGACAAACGTTGCCTACCACAACGTAACGTGCCGCGGCCACTATTGTGTGGCATTCCCGAGGACGAGCATAGTATAGTATAGCACTGTACAGCGCAGTACTCCAAATAACAGTGTATAGCACGAAGGTTTAAGTTAACCTGACCGAGCTTTACCGAACCAAATTCAACGAAACGTAGCTGAAACCAACCTGACATGACGAGGCCACAATTGCTGGTCTCCGCAGGGACAAGCAGAACGGATTAAAGCACACTAGAGCGCAGAAATCTGCCGAATAGCAGTCAATAGGAGAGAGGCCAAAGTAGCCTGTCGTAACCTAGTTAAACGCAACAAACCCTAAAGAAGCCTAATTCAACCTCGCATGACCAGGCATCTATTGCTGTCCTCCAAAGAGTCAAGCAGATTCTACTAGAGCACAGAAGAGCGCAGAAATCAACCGCATTGCAGAGAATAGCAAAAAAGTTGAAGATATCCTAACCTAACCAGACCCAACCTAACCTAATCGATCTTAGCATGTCTCAATGCAACGTTCCGCGACCACTGCAGGTGGCCACCCCAGAGCCAAGCAGAATGTAGTAGTGCACAATAGGCCGCAAAACTACGCCGAATAACAGCGTACAGCTCGAAAGTGGAAGCTATACTAACCAAACGTAGCCAACCTTAACCTAACCAATCGTAACATAACTCGACCTAACGCGCCGCAACCACTAATACTCGCCTCCCCACGGCCGAGCAGAGTACATTAGAGCAATGCTGAGCGCAGAAGTCCACTAAATAGCAGTGTATAGCAGAAAAGTTGAAGATACCCTGACCAAACCTGAA
>NW_016933500.1:0-1290 GCF_001483705.2 Eufriesea mexicana
GGCCAGGTCATGTCAAGTCTGGTCGGTTCAGGTCAGGTCAGGTCAGGTCAGGTCAGGACAGGTCAGCTCAGTCAGTTCATAATAAGTCAGTGCAGGTCAGGCCAGGCCATGCAATGCCAGGCCAGGTCATGTCAAGTCTGGTCGGGTCAGGTCTGGTCAGGTCAAGCCAGGCACGACCAGGCAATGTCAGGCCACGTCAGGTCAGGTCAGGTCAGGTCAAGTCAGGTCGGGTCAGGTCAGGACAGGCCAGGCCAGATAAGGTCACGACGGGTCAGGTCAGTTCAGGCCAGGGCAAGTCAGGACATTCCAGGTCGGGCCAGGTTAGGTCAGGTAAGGTCATGTAAGGTCAGGTCATGTAAGGTCAGGAGATGTCATGTTCGGTCAGGTCAGGCCAGGGTATGTCAGGTCAGATCAGGTCAGGTCAGGTCAGTCAGTTCATGTCAGGTCAGTGCAGGTCAGGCCAGGACAGGCAATGTCAGGCCACGTCGGGCCAGGCCAGGCCAGGCAATGTCAGGCCAGGTCGGGTCAAGTCAGGTCGGGTCAGGTCATGTCAGGTCAGGCTCGACCGGGCAATGTCAGGCCACGTCAGGTCAGGTCAGGTCAGGTCAAGTCAGGTCGGGTCAGTTCAGGGCAGGCTAGGCCAGTCCATGTCTGGCCAGTCCAGGTCAGGTTAGGTCATGTCATATCAGGCCAGGCCATGTCAGGCCAGGTAAGGTCAGGTCAAGTCAAGTCAGGTAAGGACTGGTCAGGTCAGGTCAGGTTACGTTATCTTAGGTTAGGTTAGGTTAGGTTAGCTTACGATTGGTTAAGTTAGGATAGATGAGCTTAGGTTAGGTTTAATTACGTTAGGTTAGGATGTTTGGGTTAGGTTATGTTATGCTTGGTTAAGCTACGTTAGGTAGGATAGGTTAGGTCATGTTAGGTTAGGTTTCGTTATGTTAGGTTAGGAAAAGTTTGGGTAAGTTGGGTTTGGTTAGGTTAGGTCAGGTCAGGCCAGGCCAGGTCAGTTCATGTCAGGTCGGGTCAGGTCATGACGGGTCAGTTCCTTTCAGGTCAGGTCAGGTTAGGCCATTCAAGGTCGGGTCAGGTGAATTCAGGTGTGGTGAAGTCAGGTCGTCTCAGGGCAGGTCAGGTCAGGTCGGGACTGGACAGGTCACATCAGGTCAGTTCAGGTCAGGTCAGGTCAGGTCAGGTAAGGTCAGTCAGTCCATGTCAGGTCAGTGCAGCTCAGGCCAGGCCAGTCCATGTCTGGCCAGTCCAGGTCAGGTTAGGTCATGTCATATCAGGTCA
>NW_016933501.1:0-5591 GCF_001483705.2 Eufriesea mexicana
TGCTATACACTGCTATTTGGTGGCTATTTTCACCCCACTGTGCTCCAGTACATTCTGCTTGTCGCTGGGGCGGCCACGATCGGCTCTCACGACACGTCAGGTTAAGTTAGGCTACGTGTGTCTATATTACGTTTGGACATGCTATTATAGGATAGAATTGACTTTTGTGCACTACACTGCCATTCGGTGGGCTTATACGCTCCACTGATCTCTAATACGCTATGCTTCGCTCTGAGGATTCCAGCAATAGTTGTCTCGGCAAGTTAGTTTGAGTTGGGCAACGTTTGGTTAGCATACGTTAGTTTTGGTTAGGTTTGCATAGCTTCTACTTTCGTGGTATACACTGCTACTCGGTAGATGTCTGCATTCTGCTGTGCCCTTGTATGTTTAGCTTTGCTATGGGAGGGCAAGCAGCAGTGGTGTCGGCACGTTACTTTGAGTTAGGCTACGTTTGGTTACTTTACGATTGGTCAGGTTAGGGGGTCTAGCTTTTACTCTTGCGCTTTACACGGCTTTGCGGCGGATTTCTGCACCCTACTGTTCTCTAATTTGCTCAGATTGGACCTGGGAGTGCACGGAGTAGTGGTATCGGCACGTTAGGTTTGGTTATGTCACGTCTGGTTGGGTAAGGTTAGATCAGGTTTGGTCAGGATTTCTTTGACTTTTGCGCTATACACTGCTTTCTGGTTGATCACTACCCTCTACATTGAACTAATACGATCTGCACGACTCTGATGAGGCCAGTAATGGTGGTCCAGGCACGTCAGTTCCATTTGCGCTACGTTTGTTTATGTTACGTTTGGTTAGGGCAGGAGGGGGCAGCAATGACTTTTGTTTTATATTCGGCTATTCAGTGGACTTGTTCGCTATACTGTGCTCTAATAAGCTCTGCTTGGCTGTGGGGAGGCTAGAGGTGGCGGGCTCGGCCCGTGAGGTTGAGTTGTGTTACGTTTGGTCAGGTTAGATTATGTTAGTGTAGGGGAGCATAGCTTTGACCTTTGCGCTATACAAGGCTATTGGGAGGATTTTTGCGCCATACTGTGCTCTACTATTTTCTGCTCGTCTCTGGGGTGGCCAGCAATAGCGGTCCCGTCGTGTTAGGTTGGGTTTTGCTCCGTTTGGGAGTGTTTCGTTTGGCTTGTTTAGGATGGGCCACTGTGACTTTTGTGCTATGCGCTGCTATTTGGTGCATGTCAGCGATCTAATTTTCTCTGCTATGCTCTGAAAGGCTCTGCGAAGGCCACCAAAAGCTGTCGCGGCACGTTATGTCGAGTTATGCCACGTTTGGCTAGGTTTGGCTATGCCAGGTGCGGTTAGGGCATCCTCGAATTTTTTGCCATACGCTGCGATTCTGTGGATATCTATGCACTACATTGCTCTACATTAGTCTGCTCGAATCCGGGGATACGAGCAATAGCGGTCGTGGCGCGTTACGTTGAGATATGTTACGTTTGGATAAGTTTGGTTAGGCTACGTTTGGTGAGGGAAGCTCTGACTATCGTGCTGTACCATGTTATTCGGTGGCTTTCTACGCACTAATGTGCTCTAATATGCTCCTCTTGGCTCTACAAGGGCCATCAATAGCGGTCGTGGCACGTTATATTAAGTTATGCTACGTTTGGTTGGGTTAGCTTGTGCCAGGTTAGGTTGTGCCAGGTTAGGTTAGGATATCCTCGACTTTAGTGCCACACACTGCTATTCGGTGGATGTCTGCGCACTACATTGCTCTTCTATACTCTGCCCGACTCTGAGGAGGCCAGCAATTGTGGTCGCAGAACGTTACGTTGAGGTAGGTTACGTTTGGCTCGGTTATGTTAGTTTTGGTTAGGCCTGGATATATATGACTTTTGTGCCGTACACCGCGATTCTGTGGACTTTTGCGGCCTTCAGTCCTCTAGTAAGTTCTGCTCTACTCTGTGGATGCCAGCAATAGTGGCCGGGGTACGTTAGGTTGAGTTATGTTACTTTTGGTTATGTTAAGTTTGGATATGCTAGGATTGGATAGCTTTTACTTCTGTGATATACACTGCTATTCGGAGGACTTCTGCGATCCAGTGTGCTCTAATATGTTCTGCTTGGCTCTGGTGCGGACAGCAATAGTGTTTTCATCACGTTAGGTTTTGTTATGTTACATTTGGTTAGGTTAGGCTTGGTCAGGTTAGGTTAGGACATTTTAGACTTTTGTACTCTTCACTGCAATGCGTTGGATTTTTGCGCTTAACTGTGCCCTAGTACATTCTGCTTGCATCTGTGCAGGCCAGCAATATTTGTCTCCTCATGTTAGGTTGAGTTAGACTAAGTTTGGATGCGTTACGTTTGGCCAGGTTAGGATAGGCTACTACGACTTTTGCGCCATTCATTGCTATTCGGTGAATTTCTGCGATCTAATGTGCTCTAGTGTGCGCTGCTTTTCTCTGGGAGGACAGCGATATTGGTTTCTTCACGTTATGTTGCGTTACACTACGTTTGGATTGGTTATGTTTAGCAAAGTTATGTCAGGATATGTTTGACTTTTGTGCTGTGCACTGCAATGAGGTTGATTTCTGCGCCCTTGTGTGCTCTAGTATTTTCTGCTTGGCTCTGGGGAGGCCAGCAATAGTAGTCTCGACACGTTAGGTTGTGTTAGGTTACGTTTGGTTTGCTTAGGTTTGGTAAATTTCTGTAAGTGTGCCTCTGACTTTCGTGTCATACACTGCCGTTGGGTGGATTTCTGCACCCAACTGCGCTCTACTACATTCTGATTGGCTCTGGGGTTGCCTGCAGTAGTGATCTCGGCACGGTTGGTTGTGTTTAGGTACGTTTGCTTCTGTTACGTTTCGCGTGGCTAGGATAGAATAACTCAGACTTTTATGCCGTACGCTGCAATCCGGTGGATGTCCGCGCTCTACATTGCTCTTCTATACTCTGCTCGACTTTGGGGGGCAGTTACAGTGGTCTAGGCACGTTAGGTTCTCTTAGTCTTCGTTTGGTTATATTACGCTTGTCTGGGTTAGGTATGGATGACTTTGGCTTACGTGGTGTACACTGCAGTTCGGCGGATTTCTGCATTCCACTGTGCTCTAGTATATTCTGCTTGGCTCTGTTTAGGCAGGCTATAGTGGTATCGGCACGTTAGGCTGAGTTAAGCTACATTCGACAGTGTTACGTTTCGTAACCTGAGGTTAGGGTAGCTTCAACTTATGTGCTTTGCACTTCAATTCAGAGGATCTCTGCGCACTACTCTACCTCAATATGTTCAGCATGGCTCTGAGGAGGGCAGCAATAGTGGTTGTGGCACGATGGGTTGAGCTTGGTTACGATTGGTGGTGTTACGATTGGTTAGGTTAGGATAGGCTACCATGACCTTTGCGCTATTCGCTGCTGATCCGTGCTTTCCTGTGGTCTCCCGTGCTCTACTGTAGTCTGCTTGGCACCGGGGTCGCCAGCAGCAGTGGTCGCGGTACGCTACGTTCGGTTACGCTACGTATGGTTTGGTTTGGCTAGGTCAGGTAGTGTATGGATATCTTCGGCTTTTGTACTATAAAATGCAATGCGGTGGATTTCTGCTCTCTGCTGTCCTGTGGTGTTTTCTGCCTGGCTCTGGGGAGGCCAGCAATGGTTGTCTCGGCAAGTTAGGTTGAGCTATGCCACGCTTGGTTATTTTCCGTCTGGTGAGGTTAGGATAGGATAGTCCGGAACTCCGTGCTATAACCTGCTATACTCCGATATCTGAGCTCTACTGAGTTCAAATACTTTCTGCTTGGCTCTGGGGCGGAGAGCACTGGTGACCTCGGCACGTTAGTTTGTGACATGTTACGTTTGCCTGGTTAGGTTAGGCCATGTTTGGCTTTTGTGCTGCACACTGCAATGCGGCGGATATCTGCGCTCTGCTGTGCCCTAGTACATTCTGCTTGTCTCTGCGGAGACCAGCAATAGTGGTATCGTCATGTTTGTTTGAGGAAGGCTACGTTTGGATGTGTTGCGCTTGGCTAGGTTATGACCGCCTACCCGGACTTTCGTGCTGTTCACTGCTTTTCGGTGGATTTCTGCGCTCTATTGAGCTCTAATATGCTCAGCTTGGCTCGGGGGTGGCCAGAGATATTGGACCCGTCACGTCATGCTTTGTTACAATGAGTTTGGATAGGCTGCGTTATGACAAGTTTGATAAGCATATGGTTGACCTTTGTGCTATACACTGCAATGCGGTGCTTTCAACGCTCTGCTCTGCTGAAGTATATTCTGCTTATCTCTGTGGCGGCCAGTAATAGTACTCCCGTCACGTCAGCTAGTGTTATGTTACGTTTAGTTGGGTTAGGCTAGGAGGGCTTGGTTAGGGTTTCTTTGACATTTGTGCTATGCACTGAGATTCGGAGGATGTCCGCGCTCTACGCTGCACTACTATAATCCCCTCGAATCTGGGGTGGCGCGCAGCAGAAGTCGCGGCACGTTAGGTTCAGTTAGGTTATGTTTCGTTAGGATGGGTTCTGTTTTCGTGCTGTACACTGCTTTTCGTGGGACATCTGTGATCTACAGTGCTCTACTATATTCCGCATGTCTCCGGGGATTCCACCAGCAATGGCCGCGGCACGTTATGATGAGTTATGCTACGTTCGGTCATGTTAGGATGAGAAGGCTTAGACTTTTGCGCTATACACTGCTTTTCGTTGGATATCTGCGCTTTGCTGTGATATAGTATATTCTGCATGGCTCTGGGGATGACAGCAGTGGTGGTCTTGGTACGTTAGGTTGAGTTGAGCTACGTCTGCTTATCTTACGTTTGGTTAGGTTAGGATAGGCTACATTGTCTTTGGTGCCAAACACCGTCATTCGGTGGATATCTGCACTCTAAGGTACTATAATATGCTCCGCTTAGCGCTGGAAAGGCCAGCAATATTGTTCTCGTCACGTTATGTTGGGTTACGCTACGTTTGGGTAGGTTAAGTTAGGCGAAGTTAGGTCAGGATATGTTTGTGCCTTGTCCTATGCACTGCAATTCGTTGGATTTCCAAGTTCTGCTGTGCTCTAGAATATTCTGCTTGCCTCTGGGATGGCCAGAGAGAGTGGTCTCGGCAAGTTAGGTTCAGCGATGCTACTCTCAGTTATGTTACTTATGGTAAGGTTAGGTTGGGATCGTTTGGACTTTAGTGTTATACACGGCTATCCGAGGATTTCTGCGCTCTACTGTTCTCTGGTACGTTCTGCATGGCTTTGGGGCGGCCAGAAAAAGCACTCCTGGCACGTAAGCTAGAGCTAGGCCACGTTTCGTTGGGTTAGGCTTTGTAGGCTAGGTTAGGATTTCTTTGACTCCTGTGTTATGCACAGCGGTTCGGAGGACGTCCGCCCTCTATATTGCTCTACTATATCCCGCTCGACTCTGGGGAGGCGAGAAATAGGGATGGGGGGCATGTCGTGTAGAGCTAGGTTATGTTTGTTTAGGTTAGGTTGGGTTAAGTTTGGTCTGTATGACATTGATTTACGTCGTATACACCGCTTGTCGGTGGATTTCTGCGATCTACAGTGCTCTACTGTACTCTGCTTGGCTCCGGGTATGGCAGCAGCAGTGGTCGCATCACGTTATGCCGAGTTACGTGAAGTTTGGTTAGGTTATGTTA
>NW_016933501.1:5754-11009 GCF_001483705.2 Eufriesea mexicana
TATCAAGCTTGGACATGATATGACTGGCATTTGTGCTATACACTGCAATGCGGTGATTTCTACGCTCTGCTGTTCTCTAGTATATTCTGCTTGCCTCTGGGGCGAACAGTAATAATACTCCTGGCACGTAAGATTTAGTTGTGCTATGATTCGTTGGGTTAGGCATGGACGGCTTGGTTAGGATTACTTTGACCCCTGTGCTAAACACCGCGGTTCGGAATATGTCCGCCTCTACATTGCTCTGCTATGCTCCGCTCCACTCTGGGGAGGCGAGCAATAGGGGTGTTGTCACGTTAGGTTGTGTTAGGTTATGTTCGGTTAGGATAGGTTAGGTTAAGCATGGCTGGGTACACTTTGATTTTCGTGCTGTCCACTGCTTTTCGGTGGATCTGTGTGATCTAAACTGCTCTACAATACTCTGCTTGACTCCTGTGAAGCCAGCAGCCGTGCTCGCGGTACGTTAAGTTGAGTTACGTTAAGTTTGGCTAGATTAGGTTAGGATAGGTTAGGTTGGGATATCTTCGACTTTAGTGCTATACACTGATCCTCGGTGGATTTCTGCGATCTGCTGTGCTGTAGTGTATTCTGCTTGGGTCTTTGGTATCCAGCAATATTGGTCTTGGCGCGTTGGGTTGAGCTATGCTACGTTCTTTTAGGGTAGGCTGTGTCAGGTTCGCTTAGGGTATTTTCGACCCTTATGCTGTACGCTGCTATTCGGTGGATTCCTGCGTTTTGCAGTGCTCTACTATACTCTGCTTGGTCCTGCGGAGGCCAGTCATAGTGGCCGCTGCACGTTATGTTGAGATATGTTTCGTTTGGTTATGTTCCGATTTGTTAGGGTAGGAGAGGATAGCTTTGCCTTTAGTCTCATAGTCTGGTATTAGGTGGATTTCTGCGCCATGCAGTGCTCTATTATTTTCAGCTGGGCTCTGGGGAGGCTGGGAATAGTTTCCGCGGCACGATAGGTTGAGTTATGCTACTTTCGGTTATGATGCGTATGGTTAGGTTACGAGAGGGTAACTTCGACTATTGCGATGTACACTGCTATTCGGAGAATTCCCGTGCTCGACATTGCTCTACTATACACAGTTCTACTCTCGGGATGATAGCAATAGTGCTCATGGCACGCTGGGTTGAGACATGTTACGCTTGGTTAGGATAGGCTAGGATATGTTTGGTTAAGGTAGTTCCGGCGTTCGTGCTACACACAGCTACTCGGTGGATTCCTGGCCACCAATGTGCTCTATTCTAATCTGCTAGACCCTGGTGAGGCCAGGAATAGTGGTCGTCGCACGTTAGGTTTCGTTAGGCTACGTTTGGTTAGGCAACCTTTGTCTGGGTTAGGCTTTCATAGCTTTGTCTTTCGTGTTCTACACTGTTATTCGGTGGACTACTGCGCTCAACTGTTCTCTAATATACTCTGCTCGAATCTGTGGGGCCAGCAGTATTGGCCGCGGCACGTTTGTTTGCGTTGTGTTGCGTCCGTTTATGTTACGATTTGTTAGGTTAGGAAAGTGTGGCAATAACTTATGTGCTTTACACAGCTCTTACGTGAATTTCTACACTCTGCATCGCTCTACTATTCTCAGTTCGGTTGCTGGGATGACAGTAATGGTTGTCTAGGCACGTTAGGGTGTTTTAAGTTACGTTCGGTTGTGTTACGTTAGGTTAGGTTAGGATAGGGTAACCTTGACTTCTGTGCTATGCACTGCTATTCTGTGCATACCTGCGATTCATTGTGATTTAATATCTTCTGCTTGGAGATGTTGGGGCCAGAAGTAGTGTCCGCGGCACGTTAGGCTACGTTTAGTTTTGTATGGTTATGATATGTTTTGATATGTTAGGAGAGGGTGTCTTTGTCTTTTGTGCTATACACTTATAATCGGTGGATCTCTGCCCTTCAAATTGCTCTACTGTACCCTGCTCGACCCTCGGGAGGTTACCAATCGTGGTGTTGGCGCGTTATGCTGTGTTATGTTCGTCTGGCTTTGTTTCGCTTTGTAAGGTTAGGATTGTAAGACTGTGACTTTTGCACTATACACTGCTATTAGGAAGATTTCCACGCTCTACATAGCTCTGCTATACTCTGCTCGACTTTGGGCAGGACATTAATAGTGGTCTCGGCAAGTTAGGTTTAGTTACACAACTTTTGTGTAGGACGGGTTAGGCCTGGCTAGGTTAGTGTATCATTCACTCTTGTTCTTTGCGCTGCAAGGTGGTTGTCTTCTGCGCTTTACTGTGCTCCAGTATATTCTGTTTGATTTTGGGGAGACCAGAAATAGAGGTCGAAGTGCTTTACGTTGATATAGGCTACGTTTGGTTGTGTTACGATTATTAATGTTAGGTTAGGATTGGCCTTGACTTTGTGCTATACAGTGCAATGCGGCGGATTTCTGCGCTCTACTCTGCCCTGCTATACTCTGCTTGGTCCTGCGGAGGCCAGCCATAGTGTTCGCGGCACGTTATGTTATGTTAGGCTACGTTTGATTAGGTTATGTTTGGTTATGTTTGATTAGAATACCATTGGCTTTCGCGATATACACTATTACCATGTGGCTTCCTGCGATCCACTATGCTCTACTACATTATGCTTGGGACAGGGAACGCGAGGAGTAGTGGTCGCGGCACGTTACGTTCATCTACGCTACGCCCTTTTAGGTTGGGTTAGGTCTGGTTAGAATGGGATATCTTCGACTTTTGTGTTTTACACAAATATTTGGTGGGTTCCTGCGCTCTGCATTAATCTTCTACACCCTCCTCGTACCTGGGGGCGGGCATTGGTGCCGTGGCAAGTTAGGTTCTGCTGTGTTACGACTCGATGTCAGGTTAGGCTATGTTTGGTTAGGATAACTTCAACTATCGGGCTACGCACTGTTATTTGGTGGATCCCTGTGAACTGCTGTGCTCTACTGTATTCATCTTGGCTTGGAGAAGTGGCCGCGCTAAGTTGCGCTGGATTATGCTTCGCTTGGCTAGGTTTGGTTAGGTCAGGACTTCCTGGGACACCTTCGACTTTTGTGCTATACACTGCTATTCGGTGGATTTCAGGGCTCTGCTGTTCCCTTGTATGACCCGCTTGGCTCTGCGGAGGGCAGCAATAGCGGTCTCGACACGGCAGGTTGTGTCACGCTGTGTTTCGGCTATTTTCCGTTGGTTGGGTTGGGTATGCGTGCCTTTGACTTCTCTGATATACACGGCGACTCTGTGCATTTCTGCCTTCTACTCTCCACTAACGTGTTCTGCTTGGATCTAGGGAGGCCAGCAATAATGGTGCCGGCGCATTAGGTGAGGTAGGTTACGATTGGTTGTGTCACGTTTGGTTATTTTAGGAGTAGTGTCTCTGAACTTAGTGCAATAGTCCGCTATTCGGTGGACCTCTGCGCCCTACGGGGCTTAAAGTTTTCAGATTGGCTCTGGGTAGGCCAGCAATAGCGGTCTCAGCACGATATGTGAATTCATGTTAGGTTCCGTTAGGATGGGTTAGGATATATATGGCTTGTATAGCTTCAACTTACGTCCTGTACACTGATATATGGAGGATTTGTGCGCTCTTCTGCGCTCTAGTATGTACTGCTTGGCTCGGCGGAGGTCAGCAATTGCGGCTTCGGCAAATTAGGTTGAGTTAGGCTACGTTTGGCTATGTTCCGTTGCCTTGAGTTAGGCTTGGGGAGCCTTGACTTTTCTGATATGCACTGCGATACTATGTACTTCTGCGCTCCACTCTCCACTAACGTGTTCGGCTTGGCTCTGGAGAGGTCAGCGATAGTAGTCGCGGCACGTTACGTTGAGTTAGGTTACGTTTGGTTATGTCATGATTGGTTAGGTTGAGTGGGGTGGCATTGACCTTAGCGCTATAGCTTGCCATTAGGTGGATTTCTGCGCCCTACAGAGCTCTAAAGCTTTCAGCTTGGCCCTGGGAAGCCCAGCAATAGTGGTCTCTGCACGTTATGTACAGACAGGTAATGTTCGGTTAGTTTGTGTCAGGCTAAGTTTGGTAAGGACAGCTTTAACCTCTGTTCTCTACACTGATGTTCGGTGGATTTCTGCGCTCTACTGTGCTCTAGAATGTCTTGCTCAGCTCTGAGGAGACCAGAAATAATCGACACGTCATGTCATGCTTAGTTGCACAACGTTTGGGTAGGCTATGTTATATAAAGCTTGGGCATGATATGGTTGACCTTTGTGCTATACACTGCAATGCGCTGATTCCTACGCTCTGCTGTTCTCTAGTATATTCTGCTTGCCTCTGGGGCGGACAGTAATAATACTCCTGGCACGTAAGATTTAGTTGTGCTACGTTTCGTTGGGTTAGGCTTGGTAGGCTTGGTTAGGATTACTTTGAGTTCTGTGTTAAGCACTGCTGTTCGCAATGTGTCCGCCCTCTATATTGCTCTACGATGGTCCGCTCTACTCTGGGGAGGCGAGCAATAGGGGTGTTGTCACGTTAGGTTGTGTTAGGTTATGTTCGGTTAGGATAGGTTAGGTTAAGCATGGCTGGGAACACTTGGATTTTCGTGCTGTCCACTGCTTTTCGGTGGATCTGTGTGATCTAAACTGCTCTACAATACTCTGCTTGACTCCTGTGAAGCCAGCAGCCGTGCTCGCGGTACGTTAAGTTGAGTTACGTTAAGTTTGGCTAGATTAGGTTAGGATAGGTTAGGTTGGGATATCTTCGACTTTAGTGCTATACACTGATCCTCGGTGGATTTCTGCGATCTGCTGTGCTGTAGTGTATTCTGCTTGGGTCTGTGGTATCCAGCAATATTGGTCTTGGCGCGTTGGGTTGAGCTATGCTACGTTCTTTTAGGATAGGTTGTGTCAGGTTAGCTTAGGGTATTTTCGACCCTTATGCTGTAAGCTGCTATTCGGTGGATTCCTGCGTTTCGCAGTGCTCTACTATACTCTGCTTGGTCCTGCGGTGGCCAGCCATAGTGGCCGCTGCACGTTATGTTGAGATATGTTTCATTTGGTTATGTTCCGATTTGTTAGGAGTGGAGAGGATAGCTTTGACTTTAGTCCGATATTCTGGTATTAGGTGGACTTCTGCGCAATGCTGTGCTCTAGTATTTTCAGCTGGGCTCTGGGAAGGCCAGCAATAGTGGCCTCGGCACGATAAGTTGAGGCAGGTTACGTTCGGTTAGGTTGGGTTAGGCTAAGCTCTGTCAGGTAGGTTTTAACTTCTGTGCTCTACACTGCTATAATGTGGGTTCCTGCGCTGTACTGTGCTCTAGTATGTCCCACTTGGCTCCTGGAAG
>NW_016933501.1:13071-13866 GCF_001483705.2 Eufriesea mexicana
TCAGTTTGGTTAGGTTTTGTTGGGTTAGGTTAGAATGACCTTGACATGTGTGCTCTATAATGATATCGCATGGACTTCTGTGCTCTACTGTGCTCTATCATATTCAGCTTGCCTCTGGGGAAGCCAGCAATAGTGGTCGCGGTACGCTAGGTTCAGTTACTCTACGTTTGTCTAGATCAGGTTATGTCGGGTTAGGGTAGCATACCTTTCGGTTTTGCGCTATACATTGCAATTTGGTGAATTCCTGCGCTCAGCTGTGGTCCAGTATACTCTGTTCGATACTGGGGATGCCATCAATAGAGGTCATAGCACGATAGGTTGTGTTTGGCTACGTTTGGTTAGATAACGACTGGTTAGGTTAGGATGGGCTATGTTTGGTTAGGATCGCCTGTGCTGTCGCGCTAAAAACTGCAGCAATAGAGGTCATAGCACGATAGGTTGTGTTTGGCTACTTTTGATTAGGATCGCCTGTGCTGTCGCGCTAAAAACTGCCATCCGGTGGATACCTGCGCTCTAGTGTGCTATAATATACTCTGATTCGTCCGGATACACCAACAATTGTAGGCTCAGCAACATATGTTTAGTCAGTTTCCGTCGGTTAGGTAAGGCTGGGACATGTTATGTTAGGATATCTTCCACCCTTGTGCTACAGGCACAAATGTGGTGGATGATTGCGCTCTTCTGTGCTCCTGTAAATTCCGCTTGGCTCGGCGGAGCCAAGCAATAGTTGTCTCGGCGCGTCAGGTTGAGTTATGTTACATTTGCTCGTATTACGTTTGGATAGGTTAGGATAGG
>NW_016933501.1:13956-15671 GCF_001483705.2 Eufriesea mexicana
TGCGGAATAGTGGCCGTGGCACGTTAGGTTGTGTCACGTTACGTTTGGTTTGGTTATATTAGGCTACGATTGTTTAGTGTATCTTCGACTTTCGCGCTGTACACAGCTGTACGGAGTATTCCTGCACTCCACTGTAATCTATCCAAATTTGCTGGACCCTTCAAGGCCAGCAATAGTGGTCGCGGAACGTTACATTGTGTTTGGCCACGATACGTTATGTTATGTTAGTTTGCGATAAGTTCGGGTATCTCTCAATTTTCTGCTGCACATTGCGATCCGATGCGTTTCTGCACACTACTCTCCTCTAATATGTTCCGATTTGCTCTGTGGGGGAGAGTAATTGTGGTGGCGGCACGTTAGTTTGAGCTCGGTTACGTTTGGTAGTGTTAGGCTTTGTTGTGCTAGGCTGGGATAGCAGCGACTTTTGTGCTACGCACTGCAATTCTATGGACTCCTGCGCCCTTTGTGTGCTATCACACTCCGCCTGCTTCAGGGGACGCCGGGTGTAGTGGTCGCGACATGTTAGGTTGAGTAATGCTACGTTTGGTTAGGCTAGGCTTGGCTAGGATTGGTTGGAATAGCTTTGACTTTTGTGTTATACACTGCTATTCGTTCGGTTTCAGCGCTCTACTGTGCTCTAATATGTACTGCTTGGCTCGAGGTCAGCCAGCAATAGAGGTAACGGCTCGTTAGGTTTTATTGTACGGTAGGTATGGTTACGTCATTTTGGGTTAGGTTCGGATATCTTTGACTATTCTGCTGCACACTGCGATCTTATGGATTTCTGCGCCCTACGCCCTCTAATATGTTCAGCATGGCTCTGGGGGGCGGGGGTAGTCAGTATTGTGTGGTGGCGGCATGATTGGTTGTGTTAGGCTACGTTTGGTCATGTTACAATTGGTTACGTTAGGAGGGGACTGCTTGGTCGTCAGCGCTGTAGTCTGCTATTAGGTGGATTCCTGCACCATACAGTGCTCTAGTGTTTTCAGCTTGTCACTGGGAAGGCTAGCAACAGTGACCTCTTTACGTTATATTGTGTCATCTTAGGTTCGGTTACGTTGGGTAAGGATAAGTTTGGTAAGGATAGCTTCATCTTTTGTGCTGTATACTGCTACTCGATGGATTTCATCGCTCCACTGTCCACTGGAATGTCCTGCTTGGCTCTGTGGGCGGCAGCAATAGCGGTCTCGGCACGTTAGGATGAGCTAGGCTATGTTTGGCTACGTTTCGTTGGTCTGGTTTAGGTTCGGGTAGATCTGACTTTTCTGATATACATTGCGATTCTATGGATTTCTGCGTTGTACTCTCCGCTAATGTGTTCTTCTCGACTCCGGCGGGGCCAGCAATAATGGTCACGGTACGTTAGGTGTGGATATGTTACGTTTGGTCATGTTAAGGTTGTATATATTAGGATACTGTAGCTTTGACCTTTGTGCTATACACCGCTATACGGTGGATTACTGTGATCTACATTGCTCTACCATATTCTGCTTGGCCCCGGGAATTCCAGTAGCAGTGGTCGCGGCTCGCTATGTCGAGCTATGCTACGTTAGGCTAGGTAAGGTTAGGACAGGTCAGGCTTTGGTATCTGCGACCCTTGTGATATACGCTTCTATTCGGTTGATTCCTGCGCTACATATTGCTCTACTATACTCTGCTCGACACAGGGGAGGCGAGCAATGGTGTTCGTGGCTCGTTACCTTTAGTTACGTGAC
>NW_016933501.1:16490-16927 GCF_001483705.2 Eufriesea mexicana
GTTACGTTCGGTTAGGTTGGGTTAGGCTAAGCTCTGTCAGGTAGGTTTTAACTTCTGTGCTCTACACTGCTATAATGTGGGTTCCTGCGCTGTACTGTGCTCTAGTATGTCCCACTTGGCTCCTGGAAGGGCAGAACCTGCGGTCTCGGCACGTCAGTTCTAGTTAGACTATGTTTGGCTAAGTTCGGTTGGTTTGGGTTAGTTCTGGTTGGCTCTTACTTTTCTGATGTACACTGCGTTACTATTGATTGCTACTCTCCAATAATGTATTCTGCTTGGCTCTGCGTAGGACAGCAATTGTGATCGCTGCACGTTATGTTGAGTCAGGTTACGTTCGGTTAATTTGTGCTGGGCTAAGTTTGGGTATGACAGCCTTAACTTTTGTGTTGTACACTGCTATTTTGCGGACTTCTGCGCTCCGTTGTGTTTTAGTATTT
>NW_016933502.1:0-566 GCF_001483705.2 Eufriesea mexicana
CCACGATATTTGTCGAAAATGTAAATAAAATTGAATTTTCGAGGCGGATTCTATAACATTGCATTCGCTGTAGCACGACAATAGTATCTTTCCTCCTTATTTATACAAGACATTTAGCTCACCACGATATTAGTCGAAAATGTCATTGAAATTGAATATTCCTTGCTGCTTCTATAGCACTGCACCGGCTATAGCACGCCGATAGAATCTTTCCTCCTTATTTATGCATGGAGGTTAGCTCACCACGATATCAGCCGAAAATGTCAATAAAATCACATTTTCCAGCCAGATTCTGTAGCATTGCAATGGCTATAGCTCGCCAGTAGAATCTTTCCCCCTTATTATACATATGGAAGAAGGTTAGGTCACCACGATATTAGTCGAAAATGACAATAAAATTGTATTTTCCATCCAAAAACTATAGAATTGCAATGGCTATACCTGGCCAAAAGAATCTTTCGACCATATTCATCCAAGAAAGTTAGCTCACCACGATATTAGCGGAAAATGTCAATGAAATTGAATATTCCTGGCAGCTTCTATAGCACTGCAATGCCTATAGCACG
>NW_016933503.1:0-409 GCF_001483705.2 Eufriesea mexicana
GGATGGATGGATTTTTGTATGGATGTATGGATCGATGGATGTATGGATGGGTGGATGTATGGAAGGTTGTATGTATGGAACGATGTATGTACGTATGGAAGGATGTATAGATGGATGGATATATGGATGTATGGATGTATGGATGTATGGATGTATGAATGTATGGATGTATGGTTGGATGGATATGCGTATGTATGGATGTATGGATGTTTGGATGTATGGATTAATGGATGTATGGATGTATGGTTGTATGAATGTATGGATATCCGAATGCATGGATGTACGGATGAATGGATGTACGGATGTATAAATTTAAGGATGTACCGATGTATTGATGTATGTATGTATGGGTGTATGCACGTATGGATGAATGAATGGATGGATGTATGGACGTATGTATGTATGGATG
>NW_016933504.1:0-1373 GCF_001483705.2 Eufriesea mexicana
GCACGCCAATAGTATGTTTCCTAATTATTTATGCAAGAAAGCTAGCTCACCACGATATTAGTCCAAAATGTCATTGAAATAAAATTTCCCAGCCATATTCTATAGCATTGCGACGGCTATTGCACGCCAATTGTATCCTTCCCCATTATGAATGAAAGAAAGATAGCACACCATGATATTAGTCGAAAATGTCTATCAATTTGTATTTTCCAACCACATTAGCACACCATGATATTAGGCGAAAATGTCTATCAATTTGTATTTTCCAACCACATTCAGTATCACTTCAATGGCTATAGCACACCAACAGCATCTTTACTCCTTATATATGCAAGCAAAGTAACTCACTACGATGTTAGACGAAAATGTCAATAAATTTGAATTTTCCAACCACATTCAGTATCACTGCAATGGATATAGCACGCCAATAGAATTATTCTTTCTTATCTATGTAAGAAAGTTGGCTCACCACGATATTAGTCAAAAATATCAATAAAATTGAATTTTCCAGGCATATTCTATAGCAGTGCGATGACAATAGCACGCCAATATTATCTTTCCTCCTTATTTATGCAAAAAAGATAGCTCACCACGATATTAGTCGAAAATGTAAACAAAATTGAATTTTCCAGCCGTATTCTATATCACAGCTACGACCGCAGCACGCCAATTGAATCCATCCTCCTTATTTATGAAAGAAAAATAGCTCACCATGATATTAGTCGAAAATGTCAATAAATTTGTATTTTCCATCCACATTCAGTATCACTGCAATGGATATAGCAGGCTAATAGAATTATTCCATCTTATTTATGCATGAAAGATAGCTCACCACGATATTAGTCGAAAATGTCAATAAAATTGTACTTTCCAACCACATTCTATATCATTGCAATTTCTGTAATAAGCCAATAGTATCTTTCCCCCTTATTTATGCATGAAAGTTAGCTCACCACGATTCTAGTCGAAAATTTCAATAAAATTGTATTATCCTTCTAGGTTCAACAGCATTGTCATGCCTACAGCACGCCAACAGAACATTTCCACCTTATTTATGCAAGAGAGCTAGCTCACAGCAATATTAGTCGAAAATGTCATTAAAATTGGACTTTCCAGACAGATTCTATAGCATTGCGATGGCTATAGCACGCCAACAGAATGTGCCATCCTTAATTATGCAAAAAAGAGAGCTCACCACGATATTTGTCGAAAATGTCAATAAAATTGAATTTTCGAGGAATATTCGATAGTGTTGCAATAGTAATAGCACGCCAATAGAATCTTTCCTCTTTATTTATACAAGAAAGATGGTTCACCACAATATTAGCCGGAAATGTCAATATAATTCAGTTTTTCAGCCACATTCTAAACCA
>NW_016933505.1:0-3284 GCF_001483705.2 Eufriesea mexicana
AGCGCAGTAGAGCGCATAATTCCACCCGACAATAGTGTATAACGCGAAAGGCAGAGCTATGCGTACCTAACCCAGGCTAAGGTAACATAACTAAACGTAACCTAGCTCAACCTATCATGCCGCGGACACTATTCCTGGCCTCCCAAGAGCAAAGCAGTGGGAATTAGATCATAGTCGAGTGGAGAAATCCACCGAAAACCAGTATGTGGCACAGAAGTCCGAGGTACCCAACCCTAACCGAACCAATCGTTACAATACCAAACGTAACCAAACTCAATCAAACGTGCCGCTATCACTATTCCTGTCCTCCCCAGAGCCAAGCAGCCCTTATTAGGGTATAGCAGGGCGCAGAAATCCACAGTACCGCATTGTACAGCAGAAAAGTCGAAGATATCCGTACCAAACCCAAACTGACGCAACCTAACCTACCGTAGCCAAACACAACGTAAGGTACCGCGACCATCGTTGCTGGCCTCACCAGGGTCTAGCAGATTAGAGTAGATCACAGTGGAGGAACGGAATCCACAGAATAACTGTGTATAGCACGAAAGTCATAGCTACCCAATCAAAACATATCCTAACCTAACCTAAGCAAGCGTAACCTACCTGAAGCTATCGTGCCACGACCACCATTGTTCGCATTCCGAGCGTCGAGCAGAGTATAGTAGATCAATGCAGAGAGCAGGAACCCGCCGAATAGCAGTGTATAGCACAAAAGTCAAAGTAATCCTCTCCTAACCTAACCAACCGTAACATTCCCAAACGCAGCCAGCAAGGTCTATCGTGCCACGACCACCGTTGCTGACCTCCCAGATTCGAGCAGAGTATAGTAGAGCACAGTATAGCTCAGAAAGTCACCAAATAGCAACGTGCAGCACAAAAGTCGGAGATACTCTAAACTAACATAACCTAACCGAAATTAACCAAGCGTAAAATGACAGAACCCAACGTGCCCCAACCTCTATCGCTGATCTTCCCAGAGTCGAGTAGATTATAGCAAAGCACGGCAGAGTGTGGGAATCCACCGTATAGCAGTGTATACCTCGAAACCAAAATATATCCGGATATATCCAAGGCAAACGTTGCCTAACCAAACGTAGCCTAACACAACCTATCGCGCCAGGACCACCGTTGCCGGCCACCACATAGTCAAACAGAGTATGGCAGTACACAGTAGTTCGCAGAAAGCCACCAAATAGCAATGTATATCGCAAAAGTATAAGATAACCTAACCTAACCAGGCACAACCTAACCTAAACGAACGTAAAATAATTAAACCTAACTATCCGAAGCTTTCACTGCTGGCCTCCCCGGAACAAAGCAGAACTCGTCAGCGCACAGCAGATCGTAGAAATCCGCCGAATAGCAGTGCATAGCGCTAACGTCAAAGAAATCCTAACCAAGCTTTCATAAGCTGACCAAACGGGACGAAACCTAACAAAAACTATCGTGCCGAGACCACCATTACTGGCCACCCTAGAGCCAAGCAGAAAATACTGGAGCACGGTAGAGCACACAAATCCACCGCATGATAGTCTATAGCGCAAAAGTCAAGCATACCCTGGCATAACCAGACCACAACTAACCTAGCCGAATGCAGTGTATCTCAGAACAACGTGCCGCGTGCACTGCACGTGGCCACTCCAGCGCCAGGCAGAATGTAGTAGAGCACAGTAGAGCACAGAAACCCACGGAATAGCAGTGTAGAACACAATGGTCAAAGTAGACTATCCTTACCTATCCAAACGCAACACATCTAAACGTAACCTAATCCAACCAAACATGACGAGACCACTGTCTTTGCCCTCCGCAGAGGCAAACAGAGTGTGCTAGAGCACGGTAGTGAGCAGAAAACCACCGCATTGCAGTGAATAGCACAAAAGTCGAAAATATCGTGACCTAAGCTGACCTAACCTAACCTAACCGAACGCAGCGTAACTTAACAGAGCATGCCGCGACCACGATTGCTCGCCGCCACTGTGTCGAGCGGAGTATAGTAGAGTGATGTAGAACGCAGAAGTCCATCACATTGCAGTGAAGAGCATAAAAGCCGTAGATATTCTAACCAAACATAACTTATCCTGATCAAACCAAACATAAACTAACTCAAACTATCTTGCCACGAACACCACTGCTCTCCTCCTCAGAGTCGAGCGTATTATAATAGAGCAATGTAGAGCGCGGGATTGTACCGTGTAGCAGTATGCAGCACAAAAGTCAAATATATACAAATCATACCTGACATAATCTAGCGTAACGGATCATAGCACAACTCAACATAACGTCCCCGGCTACCATTGTTGGCCTCCCAGAGCCAAGCAGAACATTCTAGGGCGCACTAGAGCGCAGAAGTCCACCGAAAAGCAGTGTATAGCGCAAAAGTCAAAGCTATCCTATTCTAAAATATACATTCATCACAACTAAACGTGACATATCTAAACCAAACTTGACGAGATCACTATTGCTGACCTCCAGAATGACGAGCAAAATGAATTAGAGTACAGTAGATCGCAGAAATCCACCCAATAGCAGTGTAAGGAGTAAAAAGCTACCTGTCCTAACATGGCCAAACGTAACATACACAAACGTAACATAGCTCAGACTGACGTGTCCAGGCCACCATTGCTGGCCTCCGCGGAGAAAAGTAGTATGCAGTAGAGCACAGAAACATAGCTCAAACTGACGTGTCCAGGCCACCATTGCTGGCCTCCGCGGAGAAAAGTAGTATGCAGTAGAGCACAGTAGTGCACATGGATCAGCCGCATTGCAGTGAAAAGCACAAAATTCGAAGATAAACTGACACAACCTGCCCTAGACCAATCTATCGGAACGCAGCATAACTCAACAAAACGTGCCGCGACCACTGACGCAGTTTTCCCAAAAGCCAAGCAGAATACAGTAGAGCACAGTAGATCACAGGAGCCCACCACATAGTAGGGTATGGTACGAAAGTCAGAGCAATCCTAACCAAATATAACCTTGCCGAATGAAACCAAACGTAACCTAACTCACACTAATGTGCCACAACCACCACTGCTCGCCTCCCCAGAGTCGAGCGGAGTATGGGAGACCAATATAGTGCGCGGAAATGCACCGTGTGGCAGTGTATATCACAAAAGTCAAAAAAATCCTAATCAAACCATCCTAACCGGAACCGACGTTACGTAATGTAGCACAACCTAGAGTGCCGAGACTGCTATTACTAGCCACCATAGAGCCAGACGGAGCATATTAGATCACAATAGGGCCCAGATATCCTGCGAATAGCAGTGTATAGCACAAAA
>NW_016933506.1:0-1156 GCF_001483705.2 Eufriesea mexicana
GTCAAAGCTATCCCCTCCTAACCTGACAAATCGTAACATGACCAAACCTAACCTATCTCAGCCAGACTATCCGCGACCACCATTGCAGTCTTGCCCAGAGTCAAGCAGAACATATCAGTGAAGTGTAGAGCGCAGAAATCCATAGAATCGCGGTGTATATCGGAAAAGTCTCAGCTACCCGACACTAACTCAAACCAGCAGAACATAACCAAACATATCCTGACTCATCCTAACATGCGAGGCCGCTATTGTTGTCCTCCCCAGAGCAAAGTAGGGCATACTAGAGCACAGTAGAGCGCCGAAATCCACCGAATAGCAGTATACATCACGAAAGTTATGGCCATCCTGTCCAAACGAAGCCTGACCTAGCCTAACCGATCGTAATGTGACCCACCATAATGTGGCGAGACTACTGTTGCTGGCAATGCCAGAGTAAGGATGAAAATATTAGAGCACTGCGGGGCGCAGAAATACACCTACTACCAGACTATATCACTCAAGTCCTAGCAATCCTCACTTAACCTAAATAATCGTAACATAACCAAACGTATCCTAGGTTACCCTAACGTGCCGCGCACACGTTTACTTGCCTCCCCAGAGCAAAGCAGGGCATACTACAGCGCAGTAGAGCGGAGAAATCCACCGAATAGCAGTGTACTGCGTAAGAGTTGTAGCCACGCCGTCCAAACTTTGCCTAACCCAAGCAAACCCCACGTAACATAACAGAACACAACGTGCCGAGACCACTATTCCTGGCCTTACAAGAGGCAAGCTGAAAACATTAAAGCACTGTAGGGAGCAGAAATCCTCCTGATAGCAGACTATGGCACTAACGCCGAAGCATTCTTCACCTAACCTAACCAACCGTAACATAACCAAACATAACCCAAATCGACATATCGCGCCGGGACCACTATCGCCGGCCTCCAGCGAGTCAAGCGGAACACGCTAGTGGAGAGTAGAACACAGAAATCCTTATAATGGCAGTGTACATCAGAAAAGTAAGAGCTACCCAAGCATAGCCCAGACAAACAGAACTTAACCAAACATAGACTGCCTTAACCTAATGTGCCGAGACCGCAATTGTTGTCCTCCCCAGAGCGAAGCAAAACATACTAGTGCACAGCAGATAGCAGAAATGCACCGAATAGCAGTG
>NW_016933506.1:1478-2458 GCF_001483705.2 Eufriesea mexicana
AAGCCAAGGCCATCCTCTCCTAACCTAACCAAACGTAACATAACTAAACATAAGCCAACTCAACCTAACGTGCCGCGAACACTATTGCTGGCCTCCCCAGAGCCAAACAGGGCACTCTAGTGCAAAGTAGAACGCAGAAATCGGTATAAGCGCAGTGTATATCAGAAAAGTCAAAGCCGTCCAGACATAACCAAAACAAACAGGACATAACCAAGCATACACTAACTAAACCTAACGTGCCGAGACCGCTATTGCTGCGCTCTCCAGAGCCTAGGAGGGCAAAGTAGAGCACAGTGGAGTGCGGAAGTCCACCGAATAGCATTGTTCGGCACAAAATTTAAAGCCAGCCTGTCCAAACTTATCATGAACCGACCTAACCGAACGTAACCTAACAAGACGTAGCGTGCCGCGACCACTATTGCTGGCCTCCACGGAGCCAAACAGGATAGATTAGAGGAGAGCGGGAAGCAGAAATCCATCTGATCACAGTGTATATCAGAAAGGTCAAAGCAACCCAAACCTTACCTAAACCAACGAAGTATAAACAAATTCAGCCCATCCGAACCAAACGTGCCGAAACCGCAATAGCTGCCCTCCACACAGCCAAACAGGATAGATTAGAGGAGAGCAGGAAGCAGAAGTCCAACCGATGACAGTGTATATCAGAAAGGTCAAAGTTACGCAAACCTAACCCAAACCAACGAAACAAAACCAAATAAAGCCCATCCCAACCAAACGTGCTGGAACCGCAATAGCTGCCCCCCACACAGCCAAGCAGGACAAACTAGACCACACTAGTGCGCAGACATGCTCCGACAAGCCGTGTTCTGCACAATAGATAAAGCTACCCTGCGCAAGCTTAGCCTGTCCCAACTTAACCGAACGTAACATGATTCCACATATCCTGCCGACACGACCATCGCTGGCCATCCCGGAGCCAAATTGAAGATATTAGAGAACTGTGGGGGCCACAGATCCAC
>NW_016933507.1:0-858 GCF_001483705.2 Eufriesea mexicana
GTACACTGCTATGCAGAGGAATTCTGCCTTCGACTCTCTTCTGCTGTATTCTACTTGGCCAAGCGTAGGCCAGCAATAGTTGTCGCGGCACGTTATGCTGGGTTAGGTTACGTTTGGCTGGTTTACATTACCTTGGTTTACGTTCTGATAGCTACCACCATTGTTCTATATACTGCGATACTATGGACTTCTGCGCTTCACGGTCCACTAATGTTTTCTGATCGACTCTGAGAAGGCCAGCAATAGTGGTCGCGGTACGTTAAGGTTTGTTATGTTACGTTTAGTTACGCTAACATTGGATATATAAGGACAGTATAGGTTCGACTTTTGTGGTACACACCTCTATTCGGTGGATTTCTGGCCTCTAGTGCTCTCTGTTATGTTCTTCTTGTCTCTGGGGAGGCCAGCGGTAGTGGTCGCTGCACCATATGTTCAGTTCTGCATCGATAGGTTAGGTTAGGTTATCTTTGACTTTTGTGCTATAAACTGATATTCGGAGGATTTCCTAAGTCTACATTGCTCTATTATCCTCTGCTCGACTATGGGGTGGCAAGCAGTAGTGGTCGTAACACGTTAGATTGCGATATGTTACGTATGGTTGGGTTAGGTCAGGTCATGTTTGGTTGCGATAGCCTAGGCTTTCATGCTATACGCTATTAGTCGGTGGATTTCTGTGACCTACTCTGCTCCACTACAATCTGCTTGGCTCTGGGGATGCCAGAAGCAGTGGCCGCGGCACGTTGCTTTGAGAAATGGTGCGTTGGGTTAGTTTGGGATATGCCAGGTTAAGTTAGTGTATCTACGGCTTCTGTGCTATACACTGCAATGAGGTGAACTTCTGCGCTCTATCGTGCTCTA
>NW_016933508.1:0-573 GCF_001483705.2 Eufriesea mexicana
GAGCATTGCCATGGCTATGGTACGCCAATAGCATCTTTCCTCCTTATTTATGCACGATATTTAGCTCACTACGATATTAGTAGAAAATATCAATGAAATTGATTTTTCCAGCCATATCCTGTAGCAATGCTATGGCTACAGCACGTCAATAGAATATTTCATCCTTATTTATGCACGAAAGTTAGCTCACCGCGATATTAGCAAACAATGTTAATGAAATTGAATAAAGTTAGCTCACCACGATATTAGTAGAAAATGTCAATGAAATTGAATATTCCGGACAGATTCTAAACCACTGCTTTGGCTATAGCGCGCCAATAGAATCTATCCTCTTCACTTATGCAAGGAAGACAGTTCACCACTATATTAGGCGAAGATGTAAGTAAAATTGTATTTTCCTGCCAGATTCAAAAACATTGCTGTGGTTATAGCTCGCCAATGGAATCTTTCCTCCTTATTTGTGCACGAAAGTTTGCTCTCCACGATATTAGTAGAAAATGACAATAAAATTGAATTTTCCAGCCGGATTCTATTGCTTTGCAATGGCTATAGCACGCCAATAAAATCTTCCCT
>NW_016933508.1:691-3393 GCF_001483705.2 Eufriesea mexicana
CAAAAGGATCCTACGTCCTTATCTAAGCAAGAAAGTTAGCTCACCACTATATAAGTCGAAAATGTCAATAAAATTGAATTTTCCAGCCATATCCTGTAGCAATGCTATGGCTACAGCACGTCAATAGAATCTTTCATTCTTATTTATGCACGACAGTTATCTCCCCACGATATTAGTAGAAAATGTCAATGAAATTGAATGTTCCGGCTAGATTCTAAACCACTGCTATGGCTATAGCGCGCCAATAGAATCTATCCTCCTCATTTATGCAAGGAATTCAGTTCACCACTATATTAGTCGAAAATGTCAGTAAAATTGTTTTTTCCTGCCAGATTCGAAGACATTGCAGTGGTTATAGCACGCCAATGGAATCTTTCCTCCTTATTTATGCAAGACAGATAGCTCACCACGATATTAGTCGAAAATGTCAATAAAATTGAATTTTCCTGGTAGATTCTAGAGTATTGCAGCATTGCCATGGCTATGGTATGCCAATAGAATCTTCCCTCCTCAGTTATGCAAGAAAGTTTGCTCACCACTATATTAGTCGACAATGTCTATAAAATTGAATTTTCAAGCCGGACACTATAGCCGTGCAATGGCTATAGCACGTCAATATAATCTTTCCTCCTTATTTATGCACGAAAGTTTGCTCACCACGATATTAGAAGAAAATGACAATAAAATTGAAATTTCCGGCCGGATTCTATAGCTCTGCAATGACTATAGCACGCTAATAAAATGTTCACTCTTTATCTATGCAAGAAAATTAGCTCACCACGATATTTTTCGAAAACGTCAATAAACTTGATTTTTCCACCCTGATTCTATAGCATTGCAGTGGCTACAGCACGCCAAAGACATCCTTCCTCCTCATCTAAGCAAGAAAGTTAGCTCACCTCTATATAAGCCGAAAATGTCAATGAAATTGAATTTTCCAGCCATATCATGTAGCAATGCAACGGCTACAGCACGTCAAGAGAATCTTTCATCCTTCTTTATGCACGAAAGTTAGCTCACCACGATATTAGTAGAAAATGTCAATGAAATTGAATATTGCGGCCAGATTCTGTACCACTGCTATGGCTATAGAGCGCCAATAGTATCTATCCTCCTCATTTATGCAAGGAAGTCAGTTCACCACTATATAAGTCGAAAATATCAATAAAATTGAATTTTCCAGCTATATCATGTAGCAATGCAATGGCTACCGCAGGTCAATAGAATCTTTCATTCTTATTTATGCACGAAAGATAGCTCACATCGATATTTGTCGAAAATGTCAATAAAATTGAATTTTCCAGCCGGATTCTATTGCTTTGCAATGGCTATAGCACGCCAATAAAATCTTCCCTCCTTTTTATGCAAGAAAATTAGCTCGCATCGATATTTGTCGAAAATGTCAATAAAATTGAATTTTCCACCCTCATTCTATTGCATTGCAATGGCTACAGCAAGCCAAAAGCATCCTTCCTCCTTATCTAAGCAAGAAAGTTAGCTCACCACTATATAAGTCGAAAATGTCAATAAAATTGAATTTTCCAGCCATATCCTGTAGCAATGCTACGGCTACAGCACGTCAATAAAATCTTTCATCCTTGTTTATGCACGACAGTTATCTCACCACGATATTAGTAGAAAATGTCAATAAAATGGAATTTTCCAGCCATATCCTGTAGCAGTGCTATGGCTACTGCACGTCAGTAGAATCTTTCATCCTTATTTATGCACGAAAGTCAGCTCACCACGATATTAGTAGAAAATGTCAATAAAATTGAATTTTCCAGGTAGATTCACCGGATTCTATGGCTCTGCAATGGCTATAGCTCGCCAATAAAATCTTCCCCCCTTATTTATGCAAGAAAATTACCTCTCCACGATATATGTCGAAAATGTCAATAAAATGGAATTTTCCAGCCATATCCTGTAGCAGTGCTATGGCTACAGCACGTCTATAGAAACTTTCATCCTTATTTATGCACGATAGTTGGCTCACCACGATATTAGTAGAAAATGTCAGTGAAATTGAATATTCCGGCCAGATTCTAAGCCACTGCTATGGCTATGACGCGACAATAGAGTCTATCCTCCTCATTTATGCAAGGAAGTTAGTTCACCACTGTCTTAGTCGAAAATATCAATAAAATTGAATTTTCCAGCCATATCATGTAGCAATGCAATGGCTACCGCACGTCAATAGAATCTTTCACTCTTATTTATGCACGAAAGTTAGCTCACCACGATATTAGTAGAAAATGTCAATGAAATTGAATATTCCAGCCGGATTCTATAGCTCTGCAATGGCTATAGCACGGCAATAAAATCTTCCCTCCTGATTTATGCTAGAAAATTAGCTCACCACGATATTTGTCGATGATGTCAATAAAATTGAATTTTCCACACATATTCTATAGCATTGCAATGGCTACCACGCGCCAAAAGCATCCTTCCTCCTGATCTAAGCAAGAAAGTTAGCTCACCACTTTATAAGTCGAAAATGTCAATATAATTGAATTTTCCAGCCATATCCTGTAGCAATGCAATGGGTACAGCACGTCAATAGAACCTTTCATTCTTATTTATGCACGAAAGATAGCTCACCACGATATTAGTAGAAAATGTCAATGAAATTGAATATTCCGGACAGATTCTAAACCACTGCTATGGCTATAGCGCGCCAATAGAATCTATCCTCCTCATTT
>NW_016933509.1:0-1845 GCF_001483705.2 Eufriesea mexicana
TGGATGTTTGTAAGGATGTATGTATGGATGTATGTATGGTTGAATGTATGGTGTATGTATGGGTGTATGAATTGATGTATGTATGGTTGGATGGACGGATGGATGGATGGGTTTGTGGATTAATGAACGGACGGATGGATGTATGGTAGGGTGGATATATGGATGTATGGATGTATGGATGTATGGCTGTATGGATGAATGGATGTATGGATGGATTGAGGTATGGATGAGCGGATGCACGGATGTATGGATGTATGGATGTATGGATGGATGGGTGTATCGAAGGATGGAAGTAGGAACGGATGGATTTATCGATATATGGATGGTGGATGAATGGATGCATGTATGGATGAATGTATGCGTATATGTATGGATCTGTGTACTGATGTGAGCATCGATGCATGGATGGATTGATGGATTGGTGGAAGGAAGTGTGGAAGGAAGGACGTATGCATCGAAGAATGTATGGATGGGTGGATGTTTTGATGGATGGATGTATGGAAGTATGGATGTATGTATGGATGTATGTATGGATGGATGGGTGTGTGGATGGGCGAAAGTGTGGATGGATTGATGTACGGATGGATGAATGTACGGATGCATGGATGTATGGATTTCTATATGTATGTATGGATGGATGGATGGTCGTATCGAAAGATGAAGGTACGAATGGTCGGGTTTATGGGTGAATGGTCGTGTGGATGTATGGATGTATACATGGATGGGTGTATGAATGGATATGTTTATGGATCGATGGATGTATGGATGGGTGGATCTGTGGTTGGGCAGATGTATGGATGGATGGAAGCATGGAAGGATGGATGGACGGAAGTATGGATTTATGTATGGATTCATGGCTGTATGGACGGAAGAATGAATGAATTGATGGGTGGATGAACGGATGCGTGGATCGGTGGATGAGTGTATGGATGAATGGATGGAGGCATGGATTTATGGATGGATGGATGGATGGATGTATGTATGGATGTTTGTATGGTTGTATGTATGGATGTATGCATGGATCTAAGTACGGATGTATGTATGGTTGTATGCACGGATATATGTATGGGTGTTTGTATGGATGTATGAATGGATGTATGTATAGATGTATGTAAGGATGTATGTACGGATGTATGTATGGTTGAATGTATGGGTGTATGTGTGGCTGTAGGTATTGATGTATGTATGGTTGTAAGGATTCGTGCCTTGATGTATGGATGGATGGATATATGTATCGATCGATGTATGGATGGGTGGATGAGTGTATGGATGAATGGATGGAGGCATGGATGTACGGATGTATGGATGGATGGATGTATGTATTGGTGTATGTATGAATGTAATGATGGATTGATGGATTGGTGGATGGATGTATTCGTGGCTATATGTATGGATCGATGGATGTGCGTATGGATGGGTGTCTGGAAGGGTGGATGAATGATTGGATGGATGGATGGATGGACGGCTCTATGGATGGTTGTGTTTATGTATAAATTGTGGCATGAATGGACGGATGTAAGAATGTATGGATGTATGTATGTATATATGTGTGGATGCATGGATGTATGGACGTATGTGTGTATGGATGGATGGATGTATGGATGGATGTATGTATTTATGAGTGGCTGTATGGATGGATGGATATAAGCATGGATGTATGTATGTATGTTCGTATGGATGTACGAATGTATGGTTGTGCGGATGCATGGATGTATGGACGTGTGGGTGTATGAATGCATGTGTGGATGGGCGGTAGAACGGATGTTTGTATGGATGTGTGTTTGGATGAATGTATGTATGTATGCATGGATGCATGTATGGTTGCTTGTATGGATGAATGTATGG
>NW_016933510.1:0-1492 GCF_001483705.2 Eufriesea mexicana
AGGATACGTTCGTTTATATTATGATTCTCTATATTAGGAGAGAATACGTATGCCTTTAGTGCTATAGTCTTTTATTAGGTACATTACTGTGCCCTACAGTGCTGTAATATATTCAGCTTGGCTCTGGCAAGGCCAGAAATAGTGGCCTCGGCAAGTTATGATGAGTCACGTTACGTTCGGTTTGGTTGGGTCAGGCTAAGATTGGTCAGGATAGCTTCAACTCTTGTGCTGTACCCAGCTATTCCAAGCGCTCTACTGTGCTCTGCTATGTCCTGCTCGGCTCTGGGGAGGGCAACAATAACGGTCTCGGCACGTTAGGTTGAGTCAGGATGTGTTTGGTTATGTTCTGTTAGGCACCGTTTGGGTTAGGCACGGGTAGCATTGACTTTTCTGATATACCATGCGATTATATGGATATCTGCGTCCTACTCACAACTAACGTGTTCCGCTTGACTCTGGGGAGGGCAGCAATACAGTTCGCGACACGTTGGGTTGAGTTGGTTTATGTACGGTTATGTTACTGTCCGAAATGTTAGGAGAGTATGGCTTTGACTTCAGTGCCACAGTTTGCTATTAGGTGGATTTCTGCGCCCTACAGTGCACGAAATATTTTCAGCTTGGCTAGCTCTGGGGAGGGCAACAATAACGGTCTCGGCACGTTAGGTTGAGTCAGGATGTGTTTGGTTATGTTCTGTTAGGCACCGTTTGGGTTAGGCACGGGTAGCATTGACTTTTCTGATATACCATGCGATTATATGGATATCTGCGTCCTACTCACAACTAACGTGTTCCGCTTGACTCTGGGGAGGGCAGCAATACAGTTCGCGACACGTTGGGTTGAGTTGGTTTATGTACGGTTATGTTACTGTCCGAAATGTTAGGAGAGTATGGCTTTGACTTCAGTGCCACAGTTTGCTATTAGGTGGATTTCTGCGCCCTACAGTGCACGAAATATTTTCAGCTTGGCTTTGGGAAGGCCAGCAATATTGGTACCGGCACGTAATGTTGAGCCAGGTTACGTTCGGTTAGGTTGGCTTAGGAAAAGTTTGGTTAGGGTAGCTTGATCTTTTGCGCTGTAAACAGGTATTCGTCGGACTTCTGCGCTCTACTGAGCTCTAGTGTGTCCAGCTTGTCTCTGGGGACGGCAGCAATAGCGGCATCCTCACGTTAGGTTGAGTTAGGCTATGCTTGATTATGTTCTGTTGGTTAGGGTAGCCATGGCTTTTCTGATGTACACTGCGATTCTATGGGCTTCTGCGTCCTAATCTCCACTAATGCGTCCTGCTTGGCTCTGGTGAGACCAGCAATGGTGTTCGCGGCAAGATAGGTTGAGTTTGATTGCTTGCGGACGTTACTATTTTGTATATTAAAAGGGGATAGCTTTGACTTTAGTCCTATAGTCTGCTATTAGGTGGACATCTGCACCCTGCAATGCTGTGATATTTTCAGTTTGGCTCTGGCAAGGCCAACAATAGTGGCCTCGGCGCTTTGC
>NW_016933511.1:0-279 GCF_001483705.2 Eufriesea mexicana
CTGATTCTATAGCATTACGAAGGCTATAGCACGCCAATAGTATCATGCCGCCTTATATATGTATGAGAGATAGCTCACCACGATAGTAGTCAAAAATGTCAACAAAATTATACTTTCCAGCCACAATCTATCTCATCGCAATGGCTAAAGGACTCAAAAAGCATCTTTCCTCCTTACTTAGGCAAGGAAGTTAGCTCACAACGATATTAGTCGAAAATGTCAACAAAATTGTACTTTCCAGCCAGATTCTACTGCATTGCATTGGCTATTGCACGCCAA
>NW_016933511.1:290-527 GCF_001483705.2 Eufriesea mexicana
TCCTGCTTACTTACGCGAGGAAGATAGCTCACCACGATATTAGTCAGAAATGTCAACAATATTGTATTTTCCAGCCAAATCTATATCATTGCAATGGCGATAGCAAGCAAAAAGCATATTTCCACCTTACTTACGCAAGGATGTCAGCTCACCACGATATTAGCCGAATATGTCAACGAAATTGCATTTTCCAGCCACATTCTATATCATTGCTACGGCTACAGCACTCAAAAAGCA
>NW_016933512.1:0-546 GCF_001483705.2 Eufriesea mexicana
GTCAAGGCTATCCTTACCTGACCCATGCTAAAGTAACATAGCCAAACGTAACCCAACTAAAACAAACATACCGTGACTACTGTTTCAGGTTTCAGAGCACAGTAAAGCGCATGTATCCGCCGCATTGCAGTGTAAATCGCTAAAGTCAAAGCTACCCTAATCTAACCTGACCTAACCTAACCTAATCGTACGTAGCCTAACTCAACGTAATGTGCCGACATCACCGTTGCTGTCCTTCCCAGAGCCAAGCTGAACATAGTAGGGCTCGATAGAATGCAGAAATCCGCCAAATGGCAGTGTACACCGCAAAAGTCAGAGCTATCCTCCCCTAACCGAACCAATCGCAGCATAACCAAACGCAGCCTAACTCAGCCTAGCGTGCCGTGGCCACCACTGCTGGCCTTCCAAGAGAGGCCTCCCAAGAGCCAGGCAGACAACACTAGAGCACGTTATAGCGCAGAAGTTCAACGTATACAAGTGCAATGCACAAAAGTCCGAGCTATCCTGTCCTAACATAACGAAACGTAACTAAACATAACCTTACTC
>NW_016933513.1:0-510 GCF_001483705.2 Eufriesea mexicana
AAGATTCTATTGGCGTGCTATTCCCATTGCAATGACATATAATCTGAATGGAAAATCCAATTTCATGGACATTTTCGGCAAATATAGCGGTGAGCTAACCTCCTTGCATAAATAAGGAGGAAAGATGCTTTTGACGTGCTGTGGCCATTGTAGCGCGATAGGATCTGGCTGGACAATCCAATTTTATTGACATTTTCGAATGATATCGTGGTGAGGTAACTTTCTTGCATATATAAGGAGGAAAGATTCTATTGGCGTGCTATAGCCGTCGCAATGCTATAGAATCTGCCTGGAAGATTCAATTTTATTGACATTGACGTCTAATATCGGGGTGAGCTAACTTTCTTGCATAAATAAGGAGGAAAGATTCTATTGGCGTGCTATACCCATGCAATGACATAATCTGAATGGAAAATCCAATTTTATTGTCATTTTCGGCTAATATCGCGGTGAGCTGACCTCCTTGCATAAATAAGGAGGAAAGATGCTTTTGGCGTGCTATGGCCATTG
>NW_016933513.1:686-974 GCF_001483705.2 Eufriesea mexicana
ATATCTTCGTGAGATACCTTCTCTCCATAAATATGTAGGAAAGATCCTATTGGCGTACTATGGCCATTGCAATGCTATGGAATCTGTCTGGAAATTACAATTTTATTCACATATATGACTATTGTCGAGGTGAGCTAACTTTCTTGCGTAAACATGGTGGGAATATTCTATTGGCGTGCTTTAGCCATTGCAATGCTATAGAATCTGCATGGAAAATTATATTTTATTGACATTTCGGCTAATATCGTGGTGAGCTAACTGTCTTGCTTAAGTAAGGAGGAAAGATAC
>NW_016933514.1:0-520 GCF_001483705.2 Eufriesea mexicana
ACCACTGCTGCCGGAGTCAACAGAGCCAAGCAGGATAAAGTAGAGCAGAGCAGATCGCAGGATATCGCCAGAAAATGGTGTACAGCACTAAAGTCGAAGCCATCCTGCCCAGACATAAACCAACATAACATAATCACACGTATCTTAACACATCCAAACGTGCCGAGACCAATATTGCTGGCATTCCGAAGGCTAAGCATAACTGAGTTGAGCACAGTAATGCGCAAGAATGCTCCGAATAGCAATGTATAGCACAAAAGTCTTAGCTACCTGGCATATCTTACCCTAACCTAAGCGAACCAAGCGTAAACTGACTCAACCCAACGTTCCGAGGCAACTACTGCTGGCCTCCACAAACCCAGGCAGAAAGTATTAGAACACAGTAGAGCGCAGGAGAGCGCGGATAGGAGCGTATAGCACAAAAGTGTAAGCAATCACATCCTAACCTCCCAAACGAAACATAGCCGAACGTAGCATAGCTCAACCTAACATGCCGCGGCCACTATTGCTGGCTACACTA
>NW_016933515.1:0-564 GCF_001483705.2 Eufriesea mexicana
GCTATAACAGGTTATAGACTTTGAATAGACCTATTCCCTGGCAAGTAGATGGCTGTATTTGCCGTTGGATTGAAGGCGTCAGGCGATCTATTCACCAAGCTATTACAGGTTATATATTTTGAATAGAACTATTCTCTGGCAAGTAGATGGCTGTACTTGCCGTTGTTTGAAGGCGTAAGGCGACATATTCCGCAAGCTAGAACATATTATATACTTTGAACAGACCTATTCTCTGGCAAGAAGATTTCTGTACTTGCCATTGGTTTGGAGGCGATAGGCGATCTATTCACAAAGCTATAAAATGTTATAGATTTTGAATGGACCTATTCTCTGGCAAGTTGGTGGATATACTTGCCATTGGATTCAACCGTTATGCCATCTATTCACCAAGCTATAACAGATTATTGATCTTGAATAGTCCTATTCTCTGGCAAGTAGATGGCTGTACTTGCCTTTGGATTGAAGGCGTTAGGCGATCTATTCACCGTGCTATAACAGATAATAGATTTAGAATAGACCTATTCCCTGGCAAGCAGATGGCTGTAATTGCCATTGGATTGAAGG
>NW_016933516.1:0-972 GCF_001483705.2 Eufriesea mexicana
ATATTCTGCTTAGCTCTGTGGTGACCAGCAATACTAGTCGCGGCACAATAGGCTGGGATTGGTAATGTTCGAATAGGTTAGGTTCTGTTGGGTTATTTTAGGATTGCGGAGGCATATGTGCATGACACCTATGTCCTATAGAATTCTGTGCTCTACTGTGCTCTGACATTCTCTGCTTGTCTCTTTTGAAGTCAGCAATAGCGGTCGCGGCACGTTAGGATTAGTTACTGTACGTTTGACTAGGTTAGATTGCGTCCGGTTATGGTAGGATATCATTGACCTTTCTGCCGCACGCTCCGACTCGAAGAATTTCTCCGCCCTCTCTCCTCTAATATGTCCTGCTTGGCCATGGGGAGGCCACAAGTAGAGGCCGTGGCATGTTAGGTCGAGCTAGGTTACGTTTGGTTAGTATATTTAAGCATGTGTAAGGTATGGATAGCTTTGATTTTTCTGCTATACGCTGCGATTCAATGGATTTCAGCGCACTGCTCTCCTCTAATATATTCTGCATGACCGTTGGGGATCAGCAATTGTGGTCTAGGTCCGTTAGGTTCGGATTGGTTACGTTTGGTTAGGCTAGGGTAGGTCAGGTTTGATTAGGATAACCCATACCTTTTTGCTATACTCTGCTATTCGGTCGATTCCAGTGTTCTTCCTCGCTCTGCTATACTCTGCTCAGTTCTTGTGATCCCAGCATTGGCCTTCGAGTCACGTCAGTGCGGGATACGTTGCGTGTGTTTATGCTACGATTGGTTAGATTTGTATAGGGTAGCTCCGACTTTCGTGCTATACACCGCTATTCGGAGGACTTCTACGATCTACACTGCCCTACTGCTCTCTGCTAGGCCATGGGGATGGCAGTAATAGTATCCTCGGCACGTTAGGTCAAGTTAGTTTGTGATTGTTTATGTTACGCTTTCTTAGGTTAGGATAGCAGAGCCTTGACATTTGTGCTATACGCTGCTATTCGGT
>NW_016933517.1:0-3882 GCF_001483705.2 Eufriesea mexicana
TATGAAAGGGAAGCTTCGACTTTAACATATACACCGCTATTCGGTGGATCTCTGCGCCCTTCGCTGCTGGAATATGCTATGCTTGCCTCTGGGGTGTTCAGCAATAGTATTCTCGGCACGTTATTTTTAGTTAGGCTACGTTCGGTTAGGATAGGTTAGGACAGTCTATGTTAAGATATATTTGACTTTTGTGCTACAAACTGCAATGCGGTGTGTTACTGCGATCTACCGTGCTTTAGTATATTCTGCTTGGCTCTGATGATGCCAGCAATACTGGTCTCGGCACGTTAGGCTTTGTTAGGGTGCGTTTGATTACGTTAAGGCTGGTCAGGTTTGGATATGATAACTTTGACTTTTATGCTGTACACTGCTAACCGATGCTTCTTACGCACTGCTGTGCTCTAATATGCTCTGCTTGGCTATGGGGAGACCAGCAGTAATGCTCCCGGCACGTTAGGCTCAAATATGTTGCGTTTGGCTATATTACGTTTGGATAGGTTAGGACAGGATGGCTGCGACTTTTGTGCCACACATTGCTTTTCGGTGAATTTCTTCGTTCTACATTGCTCTACTGTACTCTGCTCGGCTCGGGGGTGGCCAGTAATAGTGCCTTGGAACGATAGGTTGGGTTAGGCTACGTTTGGTTTGGTTATATTTGTTTGGGTTATTTTCGGATTTCTTTGACTTTCGTGCTATAAACTGTTGTTCAGTGGACTTCTGCACTGTACTGTGCTCCGGTATTTTCCTCTTGGCTCTGGGGAGGCAAGCAATAGCAGCCTCGGCACCTTAATCGGAGATAGATATCGTTTGGTTACGTTATGCTTGATTAGGTTGGGATAGGAACGCTGTGACTTCTATGCTATACACAGCGTTCGGTGGATTTCTTATCTCTATATTGCTCAAATAAGCTCTGATTGGCTCTAGGGAGGCCAGCAATAGTATTCTCGGCACGTTATGTTTAGTTAGGCTACGTTCCGTTAGGCTAGGTTAGGAGAGGTTAGGTTAGGATAACTTTGACTTCTGTGCTATATACTGATTTTCGATGGATTTCTGCAGTGTACCGCCCTCTAATATGCTCTGCTTGGCGCTGTGGATGCCATCAATTGCAGACTCCGCACGTTAGTTTGTTTTAGGCTTCGTTCGGCTAATTTAGGTTATGTCAGGTTAGGTTAGGATATCTTCTACTCTTCTGCTTTGCACTTCAATGCGGCGGACTTCTGCGCTCTGCTGTGTTCTAGTATATTCTGCTTGGCTCTGAGGAGGTCAGCAATATTGGTGCAGACACGTTATGTTGCGCTATGTTACGTTTGGTTATGTTACGTTTGGTTAAGTTAGTACAGGATAAGTATGACTTTTGTACTATATACTGTTTCTGGTGGACTTCGACGCTCTCCATTTCTAGACTACACTTTGCTCGACTCCGGGGAGGCCAGACATAGCGGTCGTGGCGCTGTAGGATTTGTTAAATTACGTTTGGATTGGTTAGCTTTGGTTACGTTTGGTTAGGACGGCTTTGAGTTTTGTGTTATACACTGCTACTCGGTGGATTTCTGAGCTCTACTCTGCTCTAATATGTTCTGCTTTGCCCTGTGGCGGCCAGCAATTGAGATCTCGGCTCATTAGATTTAGTTATTCTACCTTCGGTTTGGTCAGGTAGAGTCAGGTTAGGTTAGGACATCATTGACTTTTGAGCTATACGTTGCTATTTGGCGGATTTCAGCGCTCCACATAGCACTAATATGCTCTGCTTGTCTCTGGGGAGGCCAGCAACAGTATTCTCGGAGCGTTACTTTCAGTTGGGCTACGTACGGTTAAGTTACGTTAGGAGAAGTTTGGCTAGGATAACTTTGATTTTTGCGCTGTTCACTTATATTCGATGGATCTCTGCGCTCTTCATTGCTCTACTATACTCTGCTCGACTCTGGGTGACAAGCAATGGCTGTCGTGGCTCGGTAGCCTGAGTTAGATTGCGGTAGATTACGCTTGGCTAAGTTATGTTAGGCTGCGTTTAGTAATGATGTCTTTGACATTTGCGTTAGACACTGATGTTCGGTGGATTTCACCGCTCTACTGTGTTCTAATATGATCTGCTTGGCTCTGGGAAGGCCAGCAGTACAGGTCTCGTCTCGTTAGATTTGGTTATTTTACGTTTGGTTAGGTGAGGCTTGGTCAGATTAGGATAAGGTACTCCTGACTTTTATGTTACACATTGCCACTTGGTGGCTTTCTATGCTCTGCTGTGCTCTAGTGTGCACTGCTCTGCTCTGGGGTTGCCAGCAATAGTGGTCTCCGCACGTAAGGTTAAGTAAGGTAGCGTTTGGATATATTGGATTTGGACAGGCAAGGATACGATAACTTTTACTTTTGTGCTATGCACTGCTATTCCTTGTGTTTCTGCGGACTACGTTGCTTTACTATGCTCTGCGTTAATCTCGGTAGCCCAGCAATAGTGTTACGGCACGTTAGGTCGTGTTAGATTACGTTTGGTTGGGTTACGTTAAGGTGAGTTTGGCTTGGATAGCTTCTACTTTTGTGCTACACACTGCTACTCTATGGGCTCCTGCGATATTCTGTGCGCCATCACACATTGCTTGCCTCTGTGGACGCCAGGAGTAATGCTCCCTGCACGTTAGGATGTGTCATGTTACGATTCGTTAGGATAGCTTTGACTTTTGCGCTATACACAGCTTTTCGGTCGATTTCAGCTTCCTACATTGGTCTGCTATACTATGCTTGGCACTTGTGAGGCCAGCAATAGTGGTATTATCACCCCAGGTTTGGTTACGCTACGTTTGTTCATGTTACGTTTGGTAAGGCAAGGAGAGGATAGCTTTGCCTTTTTCTGATCTACACTGCTATTCTGTTGATTTCTGCGCTCTACAGTGTTCTACTACACTGTGGTCAGACACGGGATGGCCAGCAATAGTGGTCGCGGCACGCTAATATGGGTTCTATTACGTGTGGCTGTGCTTCGATTTGTTAGGTTAAGAAGGAAGGGCTCGATGTGTTCTGCTATACACTGCTATTCGGTGGATTCCTGCGCTCTACTGTGCTGCAATATGTTCTGCTTTGCTCTAGGAAGATAAGCAATAGCGGTACCTGCTCCTTAGGTTAAATTATGTTACGTATGTTTATATATCGTTCGGATAGGTTGGGATAGGATAGAGATGACTTTCGTGGTACACACTGCTATTCGGTGGTTTTCTGCGCTCTACTCTGCACTAGTATATTCCGCTAGTCTCTGGGAATGTCAGCAACAGTGGTCTAGGCACGTTAGTTCGAGCAAGGTTACGTTTGGTTATATTTCGTTTGGTTAAGCCAGACTAGGATAGCTTCTACTTTCGTGCAATACACTCCTGTTCGGTGGATTTCTGCGCTCCACGTTGCTCTGCTCTACTCTGCTAGACTCAGGGGAGACCAGGAATAGCGGCCGTGGCACGATTGGTTGAGTTAGGTTGTACTTGGTTTGGTTAGGTTATGTTTGGTTTGGCCAGGATGGCTGACTTTTGTGTTACACATTGCTATTCGGTGTACCTCTGCACTCTACCGTGTTGTAATATGATCTGCTCTGCTCTGGAGAGGCCCGAAATGGGGGTCCCATCTCGATATGTTTAGTAATCCTACGTTTGATTATGTTAGGTTAGGTCAGGTTAGGTGCGGATATCTTTGCCTTTTGTGCTCTACACTGCTATTTGGTGGCATTCTGCGCTATGATGTGCTCTTGTATACTCTGCTTGGCCCTTGGGAGCCCAGCAATCGCGGTCGCGTCACGTTACGTGGAGCCATGCTATGTTTGGTTAGGCGCCGTTGGTCTGGGTTAGGCTTGGGTAGCTTAGGCTTTTCTGATATACGCTACGACACTATGGATTCCTGAGCTCTGCT
>NW_016933517.1:7733-10098 GCF_001483705.2 Eufriesea mexicana
ATACCTTAGGTTAGGAGAGGATAGCTGGGACTTTAGTGCTATAGTCTGCTATTAGGTGCATATCTGCGCCCTGGAGTGCTCTAATATTCTCAGCTTGGCTCAGGCAATGCCAGCAATAGTGGTATCGGTACGTTATGATTTGTCAGGTTACGTTCGGTTAGGTTGGGTCAGGATAGCTTTAACTTTTGTGTTTTACACTGCTATTAGATGGATTTCTGCGCTCTACTATGCTGTAGTGCGTCCTGCTTGGCTCTGGGGAGGGCAACAATAGCGGCCTCGGCTGCTTAGGTTAAGTCAGGCTATATTTGGATATATTCTGTTGGTTTCGGTTAGGCTTGGGTACCTTCTACTTTTCTGATGTACGCTGCGACACTTTGCAATTCTGCATCCTACTTTCCACTAATGTGTTCTGCTTTTCTCTGCGTATGCCGTCAGTAGTGGTCGCGGCTCGTTAGGTTGAGATAGGTTTCGTTTGGTTATGCTAAGGTTGGTTTGGTTAGGAGATGATATGTTTGAATTTATTTCCATAGCCAGCTATTGGAAGGATTTCTGCGCCCTACAATGCTCTAATGCTTTCAGCTCGGCTGTGACAAGCCCAGCAAGGGCGGTCTCGGCACGTTATGGTGAGACATGCTACGTTCGGTTAGGTTGGGTTAGGCTACGTTTGGTAAGTGTAGCTTTAACTTTTGTCCCGTACACTGCCAGTCGGGGGATTTCTGCGCTCTACAGTGCTTTAGTATGTCCTGCTTGGTTCTGGGAAGGGCAGCAATAGCGGTGTCTGCTCGTTAGGTGCTGTTAGGTTATGTTGTGTTGGCATCGGTTAGGTTTGGGTATCTGTCACTCTTCTGCTATACACTGTGATTATATGGATTTCTGCGTCATACTCTCCACTAATGTGCTCTGCTTGGCCATGGGGAGTCCAGCAGTGTTGGTCTTGGCATGTTTGTCTGAGGTATGTTGCGTTTGGTTTTGTTACTTCTGGCCAGGTTAGGATAGGAAAGCTTTGATTTCTGTACTATACACTGCTATACGGAGAATTCTGCGCTCTGCAGTGCCCTAATATGCTCTGCTTGGCGCTTGAAAGGACAGCAATTGTGGCCTCGGCACATTATGTTCTGTTAGGCTACGTTTGGCTAGGTTAGGTTTAGCTAGGTTAAGATGGGATAGCTTTGGCTTTTGCGCTATACACAACTATTCGGTGGATTTCTGCGCTCTGCTGTGCTCTAATATGCTATGCTTTGAGCTGGGGGCCAGCAATAGCGGTCTCGGCACGTTTGGTTGTGTTAGGCTACGTATGGTTATTTTATGTTTGGTAATAGGAGGATAGAAGGGCTTTGACTTTTGTGCTATACACTACCATTCGGTGGATTTCTGCCCTTCGCATTGCTCTAATATGCACTGATTGTATTTGGGTTGGGGGTGGGGGGCAGCAACCCTACTCTCGGCGCCTTACGTTGAGTCATGTTGCGTTTGGTTATGTTACGTTTGGTTAGGTTAGGATAGGATAGCATATACTTTTGTGCTTTACACTGCATTCGGCGGATTTTCAAGTCCTATGTTGCCCTACTTTTCTCCGCTCCACTATGTGGGGCCAGTAATAGTGGTCCCGGCCCGTTTTGTTGAGTAGTCTAAGATTGGCTACGTTACGTTAATTTAGGTTGGGCACTGGATGATGCGGCTTCCGCGGTATACACTGATATTCGGTGGATTTCTACTCCCTACTGTGCTCTACTCTTCTCTGCTTGGCCGCGAGGTTTCCAGCAATAGTGGTGGCGGCACGATATGTTGAGCTGCGTATGTGTGTCTACGCAGAGATCCATAGATTTGTAGCGTAAAGCACAAAAGTCAAAGCTTCCCCACCATAACCTAAGCAAACGTAACGTATTCGAACGTAACCGAACAAAAACTAACATGCCGAGGGCACAACTGCTGGCCTCCTCAGAGACAAGCAGAATATACTATGGAACGGTTGGGCTTCGAATCCCTCCGCATTGCTGCGTATAGCAAGAGAGCCAAAGATATACAATCCTTGCATGAACTGACCTAAACTGACCAAACGTACCGTAATTCAACTTAAAGTGCCGAAACCACTATTGCTTGCCCCACACAGCCAAGCAGAACATACTAGAGCAGAGCACAGCGCAGTAACAAACCTCATTGCAATGTACAGCACAAAGTGGAGGCTACCCTAGCCCAACCTGTCCTAACCTAACCTAACTGGACGCAGCACAGCCCAGGCTTGCGCGCAGATACCACTATTACTGGCATCCACATAAACGAGCAGTGTGCAGTGGAGCATCCGAAAGCGCAGGTAACCGCCGAATATCAGTGCACAGCGCAAAGGTATATGCTATCCTAACCAAAC
>NW_016933518.1:0-863 GCF_001483705.2 Eufriesea mexicana
TTAGTCGCAAATATCAATAAAATTGAATTTCCATGCCAAATTCTATAGCACTGAAATGGCTATGGCGTGCCATAAGAACCTTTCCTACTTATTTAGGCAAGGATGTCAGCTCAACACAATATTAGTCGAAAATGTCAATAACATTGAATTTTCCATCAAGATACTGTAGAATTGCAATGGCTATAGCTGGCCAATAGAATCATTCCGTCTTGTTTATGCAAGAAAGCTACCTCACCACGATATTAGTCGAAAATGTCCATATAATTATATTTTCGAGGCAGATTCTATAGCATTGCAATGGCTATAGCACGCCAATAGAATCCTTCCTCCATATTTACGCAAGAAGGTAAGCTCACAACGATATTATTCGAAAATGTTAGTAAAATTTCATTTTCCATCCAGATTCTATAGCATTGCAACGACCACAGCACACCAATAGAATCCTTCCTCCTAATTTATACAAGAAAGTTATCTCACCACGATATTAGTCGAAAACCTCAGGAAATTTAATTTTCGAGCCAGATTCCATAGCACTGCAATGGCTATAGCACGTCAATAGAATCCTTCTACCTTATTTATGCAAGAAAGTAAGCTCACCACGATATTAGCCGAAAAAGTCAATAAAATTGAATATTCCAGCCAGATTCTGTAGCACTGCAATGGCTATAGCGTGCCAATGGAATCTTACCTCCTTGTTTATGCAAGGATGTCAGCTCACCACGATATTAGTCGAATATGTCAATAAAATTGAATTCAGTTGAATTCTCCACCAAGATACTATAGAATAGCAATGGCTATATCTGGCCAATGGAATCTTTTATCCTTATTTTTGCATGAAGGTTACCACATTACGACATTAGTCG
>NW_016933519.1:0-401 GCF_001483705.2 Eufriesea mexicana
ATATCGGTCGAAAATGTCATTAAAATTGAATTTTCCAGCAAGATTGTATTGCATTGCGACCGCTATAGCGCGCCAAAGGAATCTTTCCTCCGTATTTATACAATAAAGCTGGCTCACCAAGGTATTAGTCGAAATTGTTGAAAAAATTGGATTTTCCAGCCAGATTCCACTGCATTGCAATGGATATAGCACGCCAATTGAATCCTTCCTCCGTATATATGAAAGAAAGATAGCTCACCATGATATCAGTCGAAAATGACAATAAAAATGAATTTTTCGACCACATTCTATATCATTGCAACGGCTATAGTACGCCAATAGCATCTTTCTCCCTTACTTACGCAAGGAAGATAGCTGACCACGATATTATTCGAAAATGTCAACAAAATTGTATTTTCCAG
>NW_016933520.1:0-1044 GCF_001483705.2 Eufriesea mexicana
CAGTGTTTCTACGTGTTTACAAAATCCTCTCCAATCATTTGGTGTCGTTTCGTTTATTGCCTGACGAAACAGTGCTTCCAATTCGTTGTAAGTTAACTCTGAGATAACGTTTCTTTCGCGGATATCTTACGCCTACAGTGCTTCCAATTCGTTGTAAGTTAACTCTGAGATAACGTTTCTTTCGCGGATATCCTACGCCTATGTTAACGTTTCACGTTACCGAACTTGGAGGTAGTAGTTTTAGGAGTGTCACAGAAGAGTGGGTATTGCTAACGAGAGTGTAGGCGGCACTAGCGGAATACCCCTCTTGCCGCGCAAGTGAACGAGATGATTTCTCTTCAGCAACGTAGAGTATATATTCGCGAGACCCTTGGTAGGTGTTCCGATAATGCCCGGGACTCTGCTTGCCAAGGGTGTGATAAAGGTGGTCCGGCTCCGCTCATGGGAACCGGGTCCGCGCTTCATTCGATGGATGTTTTCCATCGACCAAACGTCTATTTCTGCTGTTCATTGCCATTCTATGGACTTCTGCGCTCTACACTCCGCTAATATGTTCTGCTTGGCGATGGCGAGTCCAGCAGTAGTGGTCTCTGCACGTTAAGCTGAGTTATGGTCCGTTTGGTTATGTTACGTTTGCTCAGGTTAGGACATGATAGCTTAGACTTTTGTACTAAACACTGCACTTCGGTGGATTTCTGCGCTCTACATTTCTCTACTATACTTTGCTCGACTCTCGGGATGCCAGCAACAGTGGTCGCGGCAAGTTAGGTTGTGTTAGAATACGTTTGGCTAGGTTAGGATGCGTTGTGTTACGTTAGGGAAGCATTGACTTATGTGCTACACTCTGCTATTCTATGGACATCTGCGCCCTACTGTGCGCAATCACAACCTGCTTGCCTCTGGTGACGCCAGGAATAGTGGTCGCGGCAGGTTAGGTTGCGTTATGTCACGATTGGTTGTGTTAGGTTTGGCTAGGTTTTAGTAGGTTAGCTTTGACTTTTGTGCTATATACCTCTATTCGGTTCCAGCGCTCTACATTGCTCT
>NW_016933521.1:0-358 GCF_001483705.2 Eufriesea mexicana
GTGAACAGCACAATAGTCAAAGATACCCAAACCTTACCTGATCTAACGTAAACTAACCACATGAGCAGGGACCACTACTTCTGGCCTACCCAGAGCCAAGCAGAGAATACTAGAGCACAGCGAAACGCAGAAACCCAATGAACGGCAGTGCGTAGAACAAAAGTCAAAGGCATTCTGTTCTAACCTAACCAAACGTAAAGTAGCCAAACATACCCTATCTCAGCCTAACGTGCCGAGATCGCTATAGTCGGCCTCCCCAAAGCCAAGCAAAATATACTGGAGCATAGTAGAACGCAGGAGTCCACCGAACAGAAGTGTACGGCGCAAACGTCGAAGCAATCATTGCCAAACTTAACCT
>NW_016933522.1:0-1649 GCF_001483705.2 Eufriesea mexicana
TGTATGTATGGATGGATGGATGTATGGTTGGATGGATTTATGGATGGGTGGACGGGTGGATGTGTGTGGATGAATGCATGGATGTATGTGTGGATGCATTAACGGATGTATCTATGGATGTATGTATGGACGAGTGTATGGTTGTATACATAGATGTATGGATGTATGTCTGGTCGTATGTATGGATGTACGTATGGATGGATGAGTGCATGGATGGATGGATTTGTGGGTGTATGGATGTGTGGATGTATGGATGTATGGATGGATGGATGTATGGATGGATTAATGAATGGATCGATAGATGTATTAATGTATGGACGTTTGTATGTGTGGATGCATGAATGTATGACCGTAGTTACGTTATGGATGTGTGGATGTATGTATGCTTGGATGTATGGAGTTACGAATGTATGGATGTACGGAGGCATGTATCTATGGATGTGTGGGTGGATGAATGGATCGGTGAACGGACGGAAGATTGGATGATTGTATGGATGCTTGTATGGATGAATGTATTGGTGTATGTAAGGATGTATGTATTGATGTCTCTATGGATGCATGGATGGATGGGTGGATGGGTGGGTGGATGTATGGATGGATGAAAGTATCGAAGGGTGGACATATGGATGGATGGATGTGCGGATGGACGGATGTATGGATGTATGAATGTATGGATGGCTGCGTCTATGTTTGGATTGATTTATGGATGGGTGGATGAATGGATTTATGGATGGGTGTATGGATAGATGGATGTACGGATGTGTGTATAGACGTATGTATGGATGTATCGATGGCTGGATGTATGAGTGGATGTACGTACGTGTGAATGTACGAATGCATTAATGTACGGAAGTATGGATGTATGCATCTATATATGTATGGATGTATCGATGGCTGGAAGTATGAGTGGATGCATGTATGGATGGATGGATGTATGGATGTATGTATGGATGGATGTATGGATGTATGAATGGAAGGATGTATGGGTGTATGGACGTATGGATGAACGAATGTATGGCTGTATGGATGTATGGACGGAAGGATGGATGTATTGATGTATGCATGTATGTATGGATGGATGGATGGTTTTGTGGACGGTAGTATAGATGGAGAGAAGTATGGATCGATGGACGTATGGATGGATTGATGTGTGGATGGATGGACGTACGGAAGGACGGCTATATGGATGGATGGATGTATGGATGGTTTGAAGTATGGATGGACGGATGTTCGTATGTATGGATGTATGGATGTATATATGTTTGCATGTATGCATGGATGGATGTATTGAAAGATGGAAGGACGAACGGATGGATTTATGGATGTATGGATGTATGGATGCATGGATATATGGACGGCGGGCTGCATGGATAGATGGATGAATGGAAGAATTGAGGTATGGATTGAAGGATTTACGTATGTATGGATGTATGTATGTATATATGTATGGATGTGTGGATGGATGGAAGTAGCGATGGATGGAAGTACGGATGATAGGATTTATGTATGTGTGGACGGATGGATGTGTGGCTGGATGGATGGGTGGATGAAGGGATACATGGGTGGATGAAAGGGTGCATGGATGTATGGAAGAATGCTTGGATGTATGTGGCGATGCTTAGATATATGGATGGATGGATGTATTGGTG
>NW_016933523.1:0-804 GCF_001483705.2 Eufriesea mexicana
GACTACAGCTGGCATCCGCATAGCCAGGCAAAATATACTAGAGCTCATTATTTGGCAGGAATCCACCGTATAGCAATGTACTGCACAAATGGCAAAGCCATCCTAACCAAACTTATCCTAACCTAACACAGGCGAACGTAACGTAATTCACTCAAACGTGCCACGAAAACGATTCCTGGCTACCCCTGTGATCAGCAGCGCATATTCGAGCGCACTAGAGCGGAGAAGTCCACCGAATAGAGATGTATAACACAAAAGTTAAAGCCACCCTTTCCTAACCCAACAAACCGTGACATAACCAAGCGTAACATAACCCAATGTGACTTGCCGCGAGGACTATCGCTGGCCTCCACAGAGTCGAGCAGAGCATACCGGAGAACAGTAGGGCGCTGACGTCCATAGAAACGCAGTGTATAGCACAAAAGTCATATCTATCCAGACGAAACCCAAACTAACATAACCTAACCAAACGCAGCCTACCTCAACCTAACGATCCGAGATCACTATTGCTGGCCTCCCGAGAACCAAGCTGAACATACTAGAGGACAGTAGGGAGCAGAAGTCAATGGAATCGCCGTCAAAAGCACAAAAGTCATATCTATCGAGGCTTAATCCAGGCTAACATAAACTAACCAAACGTTGCCTACCTTAACGTAACGTGCCGCGGCCACTATTGCTCGCCACCACAGAGCCTAGCAGAGTATAGTAGGGCAATGCCGAGCGCAGAAATCCACCGAATAACAGTCTATAGCACAAAAGTCGAGGACACCGTAACGAAACCTGGCACAAATTAACCTATCCAAA
>NW_016933524.1:0-637 GCF_001483705.2 Eufriesea mexicana
TATACCCAGGCAAGTAGATGGCTGTACTTGCCATTGGATTGATGGCGCTTTGCGATCTATTCATCATGACACAACAGGTTATAGATTTTGAATAGACCAATTCTCTGGCAAGTAGATGTCTGTACTTGCCATTGTATTGAAGGCGTTAGGAGATCTAATCACCAAGCTATGACAACTTATATATTTTGAATAGACAAGACTTATTCTCTGGCAAGTAGCTGGCTATACTTGCCATTGGATTGAAGGCGTTAGGCGATCTATTCACCATGCTATAACAGGTTATAGATTTTGAAAAGACCTATTCTTTGGCAAGTTGATGACTGTACTTGCCATTGAACTGAAGGCGTTGGGCGACATATTAACTAAGCTATAACAGATTGTAGACTTTGAATAGACCTATCCTCTGGCAAGTAGACGACCGTATTTGCCATTGGATTGAAGGCGTTATGCGAGGTATTCACCAAGCTATAACAGATTATTGATCGTGGATAGGCCTATCCTCTTGCAAGTAGACGGCTGTACTTGCCACTCGATTGAAGGCGTTAGGTGGTCTATTCACCATGATATAACAGGGTATAGATATTGAATAGACATATTCTCTGGCAAGTAGATGGCTGTACTTGCCATTGGATTGAAG
>NW_016933525.1:0-405 GCF_001483705.2 Eufriesea mexicana
CACGCGTACATAAATCCATACATACATCCATACATACATTCTTTCATACATCTATACATACATACATACGTTCACCCATACAAACATCCATACATACATCCATGCGTACATCCATGCATACATCCATACAAACATCCATTCATACATCCGTTCCTCCGTCCATCCATCCATCCATTCATCCACCCACATATGCATATATCCATGCATCCGTGCATACATATACGCTTACGTCAATACATCCACACTTGCATACAACCATCCATCCATACATCCATACATCCATACAACCATCCATACATCCGTACATATATATGTCCACACATCCATTCGTCCATCGACCCATACATCCTTCCATCCATGCATCCATCCAACAACCCATGCATACATCCATGCATCCATACACAC
>NW_016933525.1:416-1212 GCF_001483705.2 Eufriesea mexicana
ATAAATACATACATACATTCGTCCATACATACATGCATACATACCTCAATCCACCCATTCATCCAACCATCCATACAGCCATTCATCAATACATACATCCATCCATACATCCACTTTCCACACATCCATCCATCCATACATCCACCCATCCGTACATAAATCGAACCATCCATCCATCCATCCATACATCCATCGATCCACACATCTATCCATGCATACATCCGTACATATATACATCCATACATCCGTAAATCCATACATCCGTACATCCATACACTCGATCATTCATACATCCACACATCCATACATCCATACATCCATGGACCCACACATCTATCCATGCATACATCCGTACATATATACATCCATACATCCGTACATCCATACATTCGAACATCCATACATCCACACATACATACATCCATAAATCCGTCCAACCTTATAACCATACATCCACACATCCATACGTACATCCATACACACACCCATACATACATCCATAGATATATCCATACACACACCCGTACACACATCCACACACCCATCAATACATGCATCCATACATACGACCTTCCATACACGCATCCATACATCCGTAATTATATCCGATCATACATCCATCCATTCATCCATACATACATCAATACATACTTCCATACATACTCCCATACACAAAACCATACATACATGCATACATACACCCTCACATACATACATACAAACATACGTACACCCATACAAACATCCATACATACATCCATGCATACATCCACATATACAGCCACACATACATCCA
>NW_016933526.1:0-607 GCF_001483705.2 Eufriesea mexicana
GCAGCGTGTAGCACAATGGTCAAGGCTATCATATCCTAACGAAACCAAACGTAAAGTAACCGATCGAAACGTATCTCGGCCTATCGTGCCTAAACCACAATTGGTGGCCTCCACAGGGACGAGCGGAATATAGTAGAGTACAGTAGAACACAGAAATCTCCCGAATAGCAGTGTGTTGTAACAATGTGAAGGCAATCATATCCTAACAATGCCAATATTAGCAAGACCAAACGCCACATTTCTCAACCTGACGTTCCGCGACCACTATTGAAGGCCTGCCCAGTTCCAAGCAGGATTTACAGGAGAACAGTAGTGCGCAGAAATCCACCGAAAGGGATTGCACAGCACGAAAGTCAAAGTTATGATATCCTAGCCGAACCGAGCTTGACGTAAACAAACGTAACATAACTCAACCTAACTTGACGAGACTACCATTGCTGGACGCACCAGCGACGTGCAGAACGCAGCGGAGGAGAGTAGAAAAAAAGAAATACATTAAATCTCCGTAGATCGCAGAAAAGTTTATGCTATACAAACCTAACCTAAACAAACATACCCTAACCAAACGTAACCTATCCCATCGTGACGTGCCGAGACCACTATTGCT
>NW_016933527.1:0-325 GCF_001483705.2 Eufriesea mexicana
GCTGAGGTTAGGATATCCATGACATTTGTGTTCTTCTCTGCTCTTTGGTGGCCATCAGCACTATGCTCTGCCCTGGCGTAATCTATTTGGCTCTGGGGAATCCATCAATAGTGGTCTCGGCACGTTAGGTTAAGTTAAACTGCGTTTGGCCGTATTACGTTTGGAGAGGTTAGTATAGAGTCGCTGCGACTTTTATGCTGTATGCCACTCTTCGTCGCACTTCTACGTTCTATGTTGCTCTACTCTGCTCTGCTCTAATCCGGGAAGCTAGTAATAATTGTCCAGGCACGTTAGTGTGATTTTGGATTCGTTTGGTTATGTTGCG
>NW_016933528.1:0-582 GCF_001483705.2 Eufriesea mexicana
ACGAACAGCGGTGTATAGAACGAGTGTCAAAGCTAACCTATCCTAGCGTACCCAAACGTAACATAGCCGAACGCAACCTAGCACAGACCTACGTGTCGAGACCACTACAACTAGACTCCGCATAGCCAAGCAGAATATACTAGGGCTCTGTAGAGCGCAGTCATCCGCCGAATAGCATTGTATAGCAAAAGTGTCAAAGCCATCCTGACCAAGCTTAATCTACCTTAACCATTCCGAGCGTAACATAACTCAAAAAAGCTTCCACGCCCACTATTGCTGGCCTCCCCACAGAAAAGCAGTGGGTAGTAGAACAACGCGGAGCGCAGATATCGGCCGAATGGCAGTGTATACCACAAAGTCGAAGCTATCCGCACCGAACCTGACCTAATCTAGGCAAGCCAAACCTAAACATACTCAAACTATGGCGCAGAGGCCGCCATTGTTGGCCTCCCCAGGGCCAACGCGGACATATTAGGGCACAGTAGTGCGCCGAAGCCAACCGTATAGCAGTGTACAGCTCAAAAATCCACGCTACCGTCTCCTAACCTGACCAAACGTGACGTAACCAAACGTAGCCTAACT
>NW_016933529.1:0-479 GCF_001483705.2 Eufriesea mexicana
GTGCACTGCACCCCGCGAAGGTGGCTCCGTCACGCGCGGCATGGCGACGTCGCACGCGCGCGTCATCGCCGCCCTTAGCCGCTCCGCTCCTAAACCTGCTTTGTCGTTTTCGCGCCCGACAGCCCCATCCGCCAAGGCGACGACCTGGACGGCCGCGGCGAAGAGGTCGCGGTCGAGGCGCACGAGCTCCCATCGCGGCGCGGTGGTGTGCTTCCTGCTGGGTGGTTCCAGACCGGTGCGAGGGGTGACGGCAAGCATCATGGTGATGTGGAGGTGGTCGCCGAGCGTTTCGACCACCACCGCCACCCTCCAGTCCGTGACCGGCCGCACAGCTGCCGGCGATACGAACGACAAGTCCACGATCGACGTGCCGTTCCACCGAACGCACGTGCTCACGGAACCCCGATTGAGCAACCGGAGATCCAACCCTGCGGCCCAATCCTGCAGGGCCTATCCCCGAGCGTCTGTTCGCGGGGAAC
>NW_016933530.1:0-1288 GCF_001483705.2 Eufriesea mexicana
AGATTCTAGAATAACGAATATATAGGGAGGTACTAGCTAGTGATATTAACAATTAGCAGTATGGCATCTACCAGCAGAGCACTGCAGCCCCTGTATTATTCTGTTCATAAATGATTTATATTTTGTAGCTATTCTAGATTGAAAAAAGGCATATCCAGTATCCCCCAAGAAGTTAGTAATTGACGTCACAGTCCTGAGCAAGGCCATCATCACACTGGTGCAGCCGTTTGGCAGCTTTGTCCACTGATGGTGTAAATTCCAACGGAATTCTCTAATAATCTATGCATATTACGTTTATGTCTTTTAATATATATAGTTGAATGTACGGTACATATAACAGCCCCCATTGAAACACTGCAGCGGCTGGATTAATCCATTCAATTATGATTTAATTTTAATAACAATTCTAGAATGGCAAGATACAGATCCACCCATCCTCGAGGTATAAACTACTGACAACACACTACTGCGTACAGCCATTATCACAGTGTTGTAGCCGTTAGACTAATTTGTTCGCACATGATGTGAATGCCAGTGCAATTCTGGCATAATCAATGTACATTACGGTTGTGTCTTGAGGTACTTCCTATTGACTGTGCGGTACCCGTTACATCTACCAACGTAGCGCTTTAGGTAGTCGATTATAACTATCAGTGATGACTTCTACTCGACAAATATTGTAGAACGACAAAATTCAGGCCCAAGATCCCTCAAGATACAAACATTGACAACACTGTACTGAGTAGACATGTCATCAGGGTAATGTAGCCATTGGTCCGATTGTTCGCTTAAGATGTAAGCTCGAAAGCGATACTGGAATTATCAATGTATATTACGGTTATGGCTTGAGATATTTCCAAATGACAGTACGGTACCTACTACATCCACAATAATAGTACTGTAGCCGTTGGATTAATCTCCCAAACGATGATTTGAATTGTATAAAAATTCTAGAATGTCAAAACACATGTCCTCCATCTCTCGATATATTAAAAATTGACAACTCAGTACTGAGTACAGCCATCATCACAATAATGTAGATGTTGGAGGACTTTGTTCACTGAATATGGTAATTTTAATGGAAATCTTGAATAGCATAGGTACAGTGCGGTTACGACTAGGGACATTTACAATTCACAGTACGGTAATTATTACATCCACCAATGGTGCACGGTTGCCGTTGGTTCAAGTTGGTCACTGCTGATGTCTATTCCACAGCAATTGCGGAATGAGGAATGGAGGTCCATCATTCCTCGAGAAATTAAAAATTGAGGACACAGTACAGATT
>NW_016933531.1:0-217 GCF_001483705.2 Eufriesea mexicana
CAATGATATTGAATTTTCCAGCCAGATTCCATAGCATTTCAATGGCCATAGCGCGCCAGTAGAGTATTTAATCCTTATCTATGCAATACAGCAATTTCACCCCGATATTAGTCGAAAATGTCAATAAAAAAGTATTTTCCAGCTAGATTCCTTAGCATTGCAATGGCTATAGCACGCCAATAGTATCTTTCCTCCTTATTTATGCACGAAGTTGACC
>NW_016933532.1:0-2757 GCF_001483705.2 Eufriesea mexicana
GAATTGTCAAAGCAGCCCTAACCTTACACAAACCGACAGAACATACCCAAACATATCCTAACTAAACCTAACGTGCCGTGACAGCTATTTCTGCCCAACCCAGAACCAAACAAGGCATGCTAGAGCGCAGTAGACCGAAGAAATCGTCCGAATAGCAGTCTGCAGCACAAAAGTTAAAGCTACCCTTACAAGACTTAGCTTAACCCAAATTAGCCGAACGTAACATGGCCCAACGTAACTTGCCGAGACCACTATTGCTAGCCTTCCCTGACCCAGGCTGAGAATATTATAGAGCTGTAGGGATCAGAAATCCACCTGAGAGCAGACTATAGTACTAAAGTCAAACCTACCCTCTCCCATCCTAACCAATCGTAACAAAATCAAAGGCAATGTAACTCAAGCTAACGTGCCGCGACCACTATTACTGGCCTCCCCAGTGCTGCGAAGAACACGTTAGTGGAGGGCAGAAGGCAAAAAACCATATAAACGTAGTGTATATCAGGAAACTCAAATGTAACCGAACCTAACCCAAAGAAACGGCACATAAACAAACATAGCATATCTCAAACTAACGTGCCGAGACCGCTATTCTTGCCACCTCCAGAGCCATGCAGGACACATTGCAGCACAGAAGAGCGCACAATTCCCCCGAATAGCAGTGTACAGTAAAAAAGCTGAAGCAATTCTAACCAAGGTTAGCCAAGCCCAACCTATCCGAACGTAACGTGACCCATCGTTACGCGCCGAAGCCACTTTTGCTCACCCTCTCAGAGCCAAGCTGAAAATATTAGGGCTCCGTATGGCGCAGCGGAGCACCAAGTAGCATACCATATCACTACAGTTAATGCTATCCTCTCGTAACCTAACCAAGCCTAATATAGCCAGACGTAGCATATGAGAACCTAACGTGCCGCGACCACTATTGCTGGCCTCCGTAGAGACGAGTGGAGTATAGTAGAGAACAGTAGAGCGTAGAAATTCACCGAGAAGCAGTGTAAACCCCGAAAGTCGAAGGTACACAAGCCTAACCCAAACCAACATAATCTGACCGAACGTAGCCTACCTCAAACGAACGTGCCGATACCACAATCTCTGCCCCCCCCCCCAGAGCCACGCAAACCAAACGTAACCTAGCACGATCTACCGTCCCTAGACCACTGTTGCTGGCTTCCACAGAGCCAACCAGGATATAGCGCAGCACAGTAGAGCGCAGAAATCCGCTGTATTGCAGTGTAAAGCACAAAAGTCAAATACATCCGAAACTAGCCCATACAAATGTAACCTAATCAAACGAAGCATAACTAAACATAGAGAGCCGCCGCCACTATTGATAGGCGCCTCAGAGCCAAGCATAATACAGTAGAGCGTAGTAGATCGTAGCAGAGCGCAGTAGTAAGCAGAATAGCAGTGTGTGCCAAGAAAGTCAGAGCTATCCTAACCTAACGCGGACATACATATGGTAACCGAACTTAGCCTAACTCAGCCTAGGGTGACGAGATCACTATTACTGGCCACAACAGAGTTGAGCAGAGTATTGTAGGGCAATGTGAAGCGTAGAAATCGACTGAAGAGCAGCATGTAGCCCAAAAGTAAAGGATAACCTGCCCAGACGTGACCTAACCTAACCTAACGAAACGAAACAAAACTCAACCTAACGTGCCGCGACCGCTACTTCTGGCGAACAAATAGACGAGCGGAATATGAGAGAGCGCAGTAGAGCGCAGAAGTCCATGGAATAACTACGATGAGCTCAAAAGTCAATGCTATCCTCACCTGACCCAACTGAACATGACATATCCGAACATAATCTAACTCAACCTAGCGTACCACGAAGAGCGTTGCTGGCCTCCACAAGGTCAAGCAGAGCATATTAGAGAGCAGAGCGCAGAGAGCCATTGGATCGCAGTGTATAGCATAAAAGTCGAAGCCATCCAAACCATACCTAAGCTAATATAACACAACGGAACGTATCGTACCACGATCACAGTTGCTGGCCTCCCCAGAGTCGAGCAGAGTAGAGTAGAGAAATTTGGAGCGCGGAAATCCATCGAATTGCAGTGTATTGCACAAAAGTCAAAGCTGCCCTAGCCTAACCTAACCAAACATAGCATAACAAGGCGTAACCTATCTCCACCTAACTGCCCTACACATCTATCGCTGACCTCTCCTATGCCAAGCAGAATATACTAGAGCACAGTAGATCACAGAAAACCACGGCGTTCCTGTGTAAAGAGCAAAGTAGGGATAACCTAACCTAACCTGACCTAAGCTAACCCACCCAAACGAACCCTAACTCAGCACAAGGTGCCGAGACGACTATTGCTGCGTTTCGGGTAACCAAGCTGAACATATCTGATCACAGCGGAGCTCAGAAATCCACCGAACAGCAGTGTATATCACAAAAGTCATAGCTATCCTAGCCTAACCTAGCCATACATAACATAACGGAACGTAACATCACGCGACCTAACGCGCCTAGACCAATATTGCTGACTTCTACAGAGCCAAACAGAATATGCCAGAGCACAGCAGAACGCAGAAATCCGCCGCAATCCAGTGTAAAGCACAAAAGAGAAAGATATCCTAACCTAACCTGACGCAACCTAACCTAACCAAACGTAATGCAACACAAGCTAACATGCCGCAATCACTATTCTGGCGTCCGCCGAGGCAAGCGGGATATTATAGGGCAGCCTGGATCCTAGAAGTCCATAGAACATAAGTTTTGAGCACAAAAGTGAGAGCTATACTAGCCTA
>NW_016933533.1:0-418 GCF_001483705.2 Eufriesea mexicana
ATGGTTGTATGGAAGTATGGATGGATGGATGTATGGATGTGTGGATGTATTAATTTGTGGATGAGTGGATGTTAGGATGGATAGATGTATGGATCGATGGGTGTATGGATGGGTACTCGTATGGATGGATGGATTTAAATGAATGGATTTATGGATGTTTGTATGTATGGATGTACCAATGTATGGGTGTACGAATGTTTGGATATACGGACGTATGGATGTTTGGATGTATATCTGTATGGATGTATGGGTGGATGGATGTATGAGTGGATGGATGTATCGATGGATGGATGTATGGTTGTATATATGGAAATATGTATGTATGTATGTATGGTTCTATGGATGTGTGGATGGGTGGATTTATGGATGTGTGGATGTATGAATGTTTGGATGGATGGATGTATGGATGTATAGATGT
>NW_016933534.1:0-2336 GCF_001483705.2 Eufriesea mexicana
GAATCTTTCCTCCTTATTTATGCAAGAAAGCAAGGTCACCACGATATTATCCGAAAATGTCAACAAAATTGATTGTTCCAGACAGGTTCTATATCATTACAATGGCAATAGCACGTCAATTGTGTCTTTCTACCTTATTTATGGAAGATAGCTAGCTCACCACAATAATAGTCGAAAATGTCAATAAAGTTGAATTTTCCATCCAGATTCTATAGCACTGCAAGGGGTAGAGCACGCAAATAGAATCCTTCCTCCTTATTTATGCAAAAAAGTTATCTCACAACGATACTAGTCGAAAATGTGTGTAAAATGGAATTTCCCATGCAGATTCTGTAGCATTGCAATGGCTATTGCACGCCAATAGAATCCTTCCTCCTTATTTATGCAAGAAAGTTAGCCCACCACGATATTAGATGAAAATGTTAATAAAATTGGATTTTCTGTCCAGTTTATATATCATTGCAATGGCTATAGCACGCCAATAGAACCTTTCCTCATTTATGCAAGAAAGCTAGCTCATCACTATATTATTCGAAAATGTCAATAAAATTGAGTTTTCCAGCCAGATTCTGTTGCTGTGCAATGGCTATAGCACGCCTATAGAGTATTTCCTTCTTATTTATGCGAGGAGCTTAGCTCACCAAAATATTATCCGAAAAGGTCAATAAAAATGAATGTTCCGGACAGGCTCTATAGCATTACAATGGCTATAGCACGCCTATAGAGTATTTCCTTCTTATTTATGCGAGGAGCTTAGCTCACCAAAATATTATCCGAAAAGGTCAATAAAAATGAATGTTCCGGACAGGCTCTATAGCATTACAATGGCTATAGCACGCCTATAGAGTATTTCCTTCTTATTTATGCGAGGAGCTTAGCTCACCAAAATATTATCCGAAAAGGTCAATAAAAATGAATGTTCCGGACAGGCTCTATAGCATTACAATGGCTATAGCACGCCTATAGAGTATTTCCTTCTTATTTATGCGAGGAGCTTAGCTCACCAAAATATTATCCGAAAAGGTCAATAAAAATGAATGTTCCGGACAGGCTCTATAGCATTACAATGGCTATAGCACGCCTATAGAGTATTTCCTTCTTATTTATGCGAGGAGCTTAGCTCACCAAAATATTATCCGAAAAGGTCAATAAAAATGAATGTTCCGGACAGGCTCTATAGCATTACAATGGCTATAGCACGCCTATAGAGTATTTCCTTCTTATTTATGCGAGGAGCTTAGCTCACCAAAATATTATCCGAAAAGGTCAATAAAAATGAATGTTCCGGACAGGCTCTATAGCATTACAATGGCTATAGCACGCCTATAGAGTATTTCCTTCTTATTTATGCGAGGAGCTTAGCTCACCAAAATATTATCCGAAAAGGTCAATAAAAATGAATGTTCCGGACAGGCTCTATAGCATTACAATGGCTATAGCACGCCTATAGAGTATTTCCTTCTTATTTATGCGAGGAGCTTAGCTCACCAAAATATTATCCGAAAAGGTCAATAAAAATGAATGTTCCGGACAGGCTCTATAGCATTACAATGGCTATAGCACGCCTATAGAGTATTTCCTTCTTATTTATGCGAGGAGCTTAGCTCACCAAAATATTATCCGAAAAGGTCAATAAAAATGAATGTTCCGGACAGGCTCTATAGCATTACAATGGCTATAGCACGCCTATAGAGTATTTCCTTCTTATTTATGCGAGGAGCTTAGCTCACCAAAATATTATCCGAAAAGGTCAATAAAAATGAATGTTCCGGACAGGCTCTATAGCATTACAATGGCTATAGCACGCCAATAGAATCTTTCCTCCTTATTAATGCAAGATAGTTAGCTCATCTCGATATTAGTCGAAAATGTCAATAATATTTAATTTTCCATCCTGATTCTATAGCACTGCAACGGGTAGAGCATGCAAATAGAATGTTTCCTCCTTATTTACGCATGAAGGTTACCTCACAACGACAATAGTCGTATATGTGAATGAAATTGAAATTTCCTGACAGGATCTGTATCATTGCAACGGCTATAGCACGCCAATAGAATCTTTCCTCCTTATTTATGTAAAAAAGTTAGCTCACCCAGATGTTTGTCGAACTTATCAATATAATTATATTTTCCGGCCAGATTCTAATGCACTGCTATGGCCATAGTACGCCAATGGAATATTTCATCCCTGTTTATGCAAGAAAGTTAGCTCACCACAATATTATCCGATAATGTCAATAAAATTGCGTTTTCCATCAAGATTCTATTGCATTGCAATGGCCATAGCACGACAATAGAATCTTTCCTACTCAATTAAGCAAGAAAGTTACCTCACC
>NW_016933534.1:4103-5259 GCF_001483705.2 Eufriesea mexicana
TTCTATAGCACTGCAACGGGTATAGCGCAAAAAGAGAATCTTTCCTCTTTATTTATGCAAGGAGCTAAGCTCACCAAAATAGTATCTGAAGATGTCAATAAAAATGAATGTTCCAGACAGGCTCTATAGCACTACAATGGCTATGGCACGTCAATAGAAACTTTCCTCCTTATTTATGCAAGAAAGATATCTGACCACGATATTATTCGAAAATGTGTGTAAAACTAAATTTCCCATGCAGATTCTGTAGTATTGCAATGGCTATTGCACGCCAATAGAATCCTTCCTCCTTATTTATGCAAGAAAGATAGCCCACCACGATATTAGGAGAAAATGTTAATAAAATTGGATTTTCTATCCAGGTTAAATATCATTGCAATGGCTATAGCACGCCAATAGAATCTTTCCTCCTTATTTATGCAAGAAAGCCCGCTCATCACTATATTATTCGAAAATGTCAATAAAATTGCTTTTTCCAGCCAGATTCTATTGCATTGCAATGGCTATAGCACGCCAATGGAATCTTTCCTCCTTATTTATCCAAGAAAGCTAGCTCATTACTATATTATACGAAAATGTCAATAAAATTGTACTTTCCAGCCAGATTCTGTTGCTCTGCAATGGCCATAGCACGCCTATAGAATATTTCCTTCTTATTTATGCAAGGAGCTTAGTTCACCACAATATTTTCCGTAAAAGTCAATAAAAATGAATGTTCCGGACAGATTCTATAGCATTGCAATGGCTATAGCACGCCAATAGAATCTTTCCTCCTTATTTATGCAAGATAGCAAGGTCAGCACGATATTATCCGAAAATGTCAATAAAATTGATTGTTCCAGACAGGTTCTATAGCATTACAATGGCTATAGCACGTCAATAGAGTCTTTCTACCTTATTTCAGGAAGATAGATTGCTCACCACAATATTAGTGGAAAATGTCAATAAAATTGAGTTCTCCAGCCAGATTCTATTGCACTGCCACCGCCATAGAACGCCAATAGAATATTTCCACCATATTTATACGTGGAGCTTAGCTCAGCACAATATTATCCGAAAATGTGAATAAAATTGAATGCTTCAGACAGGTTCTATAGCATTACAACGGCTATAGCTCGACAATAGAAACTTTCCTCCTTATTTATGCAAGATAGTT
>NW_016933534.1:5992-7057 GCF_001483705.2 Eufriesea mexicana
AACACGCAAATAGAATCCGTCCTCCTTATTTATGCAAAAAAGTTAGCCCACCACGATATTAGATGAAAATGTTAATAAAATTGGATTTTCTGTCCAGTTTATATATCATTGCAATGGCTATAGCACGCCAATAGAACCTTTCCTCATTTATGCAAGAAAGCTAGCTCATCACTATATTATTCGAAAATGTCAATAAAATTGAGTTTTCCAGCCAGATTCTGTTGCTGTGCAATGGCTATAGCACGCCTATAGAGTATTTCCTTCTTATTTATGCGAGGAGCTTAGCTCACCAAAATATTATCCGAAAAGGTCAATAAAAATGAATGTTCCGGACAGGCTCTATAGCATTACAATGGCTACAGCACATCAATAGAATATTTCCGCCTTATTAATGCTTGAATGTTAGCTCCCCACGATATTTGTCGAAAATGTCAATAAAATTGTAATAATTATATTTTCGAGCCAGATTCTGTAGCACTGCAGTGGCAATAGCACGCCAATGGAATTTTTCCTACTTATTTATGCAAAGAAGGTATCTCACCACGATACTAGTCGAAAGTGTGAGTAAAATTGTACTTCCCATACAGATCCTGTAGCATTGCAAAGGCTATTGCTCGCCAATGGAATCCTCCCTGCATATCTATGTAACGAAGATAGCGCACCACGACATTATCCGAAAATGTCGATAAAATTGAATTTTCCAGGCAGACTCTATTGCACTGCAATGGCCATAGCTCCCTATAAAATATTTCCTCCCTATTTATGCATGGAGCTTAGCTCACCACGCTATTATTCGAAAATGTCAACAAAATTGCGGTTCCAGCCGGATTCTATTGCATTGCAATGGCTGTAGCACGCCAATGGTATTTTCCCTTCTTATTTACGCAAGAAAGTTAGCACACCACGACAATAGTCGTATATGTGAATAAAATTGAAATTTCCAGACAGATACTATAGCATTGCAATGGCTATAGCACGCCAATAGAATCTTTCCTCCTTATTTATGCAAGAAAGCAAGGTCACCACGATATTATCCGAAAATGTCAATAAAATTGAATGTTCCAG
>NW_016933534.1:7207-12121 GCF_001483705.2 Eufriesea mexicana
ACAATAAAATTGAATTTTCCAGGCAGACTCTATTGCACTGCAATGGCCATAGCTCGACAATAGAATATTTCCTCCTTATTTATGCAAGGAGCTTAGCTCACCACGCTATTATTCGAAAATGTCAACAAAATTGCGGTTCCAGCCGGATTCTATTGCATTGCAATGGCTGTAGCACGCCAATGGTATTTTCCCTTCTTATTTACGCAAGAAAGTTAGCACACCACGACAATAGTCGTATATGTGAATAAAATTGAAATTTCCAGACAGATACTATAGCATTGCAATGGCTATAGCACGCCAATAGAATCTTTCCTCCTTATTTATGCAAGAAAGCAAGGTCACCACGATATTATCCGAAAATGTCAATAAAATTGAATGTTCCAGACCGGTTCTATAGCATTACAATGGCTATAGCACGTCAATGGAGTCTTTCTACCTTATTTTAGGAAGATAAATAGCTCACCACAATATTAGTGGAAAATGTCAATAAAGTTGAGTTCTCCAGCCAGATTCTATTGCACTGCCAACGCCATAGAACGCCAATATAATATGTCCACCACATTTATACGAGGAGCTTAACTCAGCACAATATTATCCGAAAATGTGAATAAAATTGAATGCTTCAGACAGGTTCCATAGCATTACAACGGCTATAGCTCGACAATAGAATCTTTCCTCCTTATTTATGCAAGATAGTTAGCTCATCTCGATATTAGTCGAAAATGTCAATAATATTAAATTTTCCATCCAGATTCTATAGCACTGCTGCGGGTAGAGCGCGCAAATAGAATCTTTCCTCCTTATTTACGCATGAAGGTTACCTCACAACGACAATAGTCGTATATGTGAATGAAATTGAAATTTCCAGACAGGTTCTGTAGCATTACAATGGCTATAGCACGCCAATAGAATCTTTCCTCCTTATTTATGTAAGAAAGATAGCTGACCCCGATGTTTGTCGAACTTATCAATATAATTATATTTTCCAGCCAGATTCTGTTGCACTGCAGGGCTATAGCACGCGAATGGAATTTTTCCTCCTTATTTACGCAAGAAAGTTAGCTCACCGCGACAGTAGTCGTATATGTGAATAAAATTGAAATTTCCAGGCAGGTTCTGTAGCATTACAATGGCTATAGCACGCCAAGAGAATCTTTCCTCCTTATTTACGCAAGAAAGTTAGCTCACCGCGACAGTAGTCGTATATGTGAATAAAATTGAAATTTCCAGGCAGGTTCTGTAGCATTACAATGGCTATAGCACGCCAAGAGAATCTTTCCTCCTTATTTATGCAAGAAAGCTCGCTCATCACTATATTATTCGAAAATGTCAAGAAAATTGAGTTTTCCAGCCAGATTCTGTTGCTCTGCAATGGCCATAGCACGCCTATTGAATATTTCCTTCTTATTTATCCATGGAGCTTAGCTCACCAGAATATTATCCGTAAAAGTAAATAAAAATGAATGTTCCGGACAGGTTCTATAGCGTTACAATGGCTATAGCATGTCAATAGTATAATTCCTCCTTATTTATGCAAGAAAGTTTGCTCACCACGATATTATACGAAAATGTTAATAAAATTGGATTTTCCAGCCAGACTCTATTGCACTGCAATGGCTATAGCATGCCAATAGAATATTTCCTCCTTATTTATGCAAGAAAGTTAGCTCACCAAGATATTATTCCTGAATGTCATTAAAATTGAGTTCTTCAGCCAGATTCTATTGCACTGCCATGGCGATAGAACGCCAGTAGAATATTTCCTCCTTATTTATGCGAGGAGCTTAGCTCACCAAAATATTATCCGAAAAGGTCAATAAAAATGAATGTTCCGGACAGGCTCTATAGCATTACAATGGCTACAGCACATCAATAGAATATTTCCTCCTTATTAATGCAAGAATATTAGCTCCCCAGGATATTTGTCGAGAATGTCAATAAAATTCTATTTTCCACCCAGATTAGATATCATTGCAATGGTTAAAGCACGTTAATATAATCTTTCCTCCTTATTTATGCAAGAAAGTTATCTCACCGGGATATTAGTCGAACTTGTCAATATAATTATACTTTCCAGCCAGATTCTGTAGCACTGCAGTGGCTATAGCACGCCAAAGGAGTTTTTCCTACTTATTTATGCAAAGAAGGTATCTCACCACGATACTAGTCGAAAATGTGAGTAAAATTGTACTTCCCATACATATTCTATAGCATTGCAAAGGCTATTGCACGCCAATAGAATCTTCCCTCCATATCTATGCAACGAAGATAGCGCACCACGATATTATACGAAAATGTCAATAAAATAGAATTTTCCAGCCATACTCTATTGCACTGCAATGGCCATAGCTCGCCAATAGAATATTTCCTCCTTATTTATGAAAGAAAGATAGCTCATCCCGATATTATTCGAAAATGTTAATAAAATTGGATTTTCCAGCCAGACTCAATTGCACTGCAATGGCAATAGAATGCCAATAGAATATTTCCTCCTTATTTATGCAAGTAAGTTAGCTCACCAAGATATTATTCCTGAATGTCATTAAAATTGAGTTCTCCAGCCATATTGTATTGCACTGCCATCGCCATAGAAAGCCAATAGAATATTTCCACTATATTTATACGAGGAGCTTAGCTCACCACAATATTATTCGAAAATCTGAATAAAATTGAATGCTTCAGACAGGTTCTATAGCATTACAACGGCTATAGCTCGACAATAGAATCTTTCCTCCTTATTTATGCAAGATAGTTAGCTCAACACGATATTAGTCGAAAATGTCAATAAAATTTAATTTTCCAGCATGATTCTACAGAATTGCAATGGCTATAGCACGCCATCCTCATTTATGCAAGAAAGCTAGCTCATCACTATATTATTCGAAAATGTCAATAAAATTGAGTTTTCCAGCCAGATTCTGTTGCTGTGCAATGGCTATAGCACGCCTATAGAGTATTTCCCCCTTATTTATGCGAGGAGCTTAGCTCACCAAAATATTATCCGAAAAGGTCAATAAAAATGAATGTTCCGGACAGGCTCTATAGCATTACAATGGCTACAGCACATCAATAGAATATTTCCTCCTTATTAATGCAAGAATATTAGCTCCCCAGGATATTTGTCGAGAATGTCAATAAAATTCTATTTTCCACCCAGATTAGATATCATTGCAATGGTTAAAGCACGTTAATATAATCTTTCCTCCTTATTTATGCAAGAAAGTTATCTCACCGGGATATTAGTCGAACTTGTCAATATAATTATACTTTCCAGCCAGATTCTGTAGCACTGCAGTGGCTATAGCACGCCAAAGGAGTTTTTCCTACTTATTTATGCAAAGAAGGTATCTCACCACGATACTAGTCGAAAATGTGAGTAAAATTGTACTTCCCATACATATTCTATAGCATTGCAAAGGCTATTGCACGCCAATAGAATCTTCCCTCCATATCTATGCAACGAAGATAGCGCACCACGATATTATACGAAAATGTCAATAAAATAGAATTTTCCAGCCATACTCTATTGCACTGCAATGGCCATAGCTCGCCAATAGAATATTTCCTCCTTATTTATGAAAGAAAGATAGCTCATCCCGATATTATTCGAAAATGTTAATAAAATTGGATTTTCCAGCCAGACTCAATTGCACTGCAATGGCAATAGAATGCCAATAGAATATTTCCTCCTTATTTATGCAAGTAAGTTAGCTCACCAAGATATTATTCCTGAATGTCATTAAAATTGAGTTCTCCAGCCATATTGTATTGCACTGCCATCGCCATAGAAAGCCAATAGAATATTTCCACTATATTTATACGAGGAGCTTAGCTCACCACAATATTATTCGAAAATCTGAATAAAATTGAATGCTTCAGACAGGTTCTATAGCATTACAACGGCTATAGCTCGACAATAGAATCTTTCCTCCTTATTTATGCAAGATAGTTAGCTCAAAACGATATTAGTCGAAAATGTCAATAAAATTTAATTTTCCAGCATGATTCTACAGAATTGCAATGGCTATAGCACGCCCATAGAAACTTTCCTCCTTATTTATGCAAAAAAGTTAGCTCACCCCGATATTTGACGACAATGTCAATAAAATTGAATCTTCCAGCCAGATTCTGTAGCATTGCAACGGCTATAGCACGCCAATAAAATCTTTCCTGCTTATTTATGCAAGAAAGTTGGCTCACCCCGATATTAGCCGAACTTGTCAATATAATTATATTTTTCCAGGCAGATTCTGTTGCAATGCAGTGGCTATAGCACGCCAATGGAATTTTTCCTCTTTATTTACGCAATAAAGTTTGCTCACCACGGCAATGGTCGTATATGTGAATAAAATTGAAATTTCCAGACAGACTCCACAGCTTTGCAATGGCTATAGTACGCCAATAGTATCTTTCCTCCTTATTTATTTAAGAAAGTTAGCTCAACCCGATTTTACTCAGAACTGTCTATATAAATATATTTTGCAGCCAGACACTATAACATGCCAACGGAATTTTTCCTCCTTATTTGTGCAAGATTGTTAGCTCACCACAATGTTATCCGTGAATGTCAATAAAATAGATTGTTCCAGACAGGTTCTATAGCATTACAAACGCTATAGCACGTCAATAGCATCCTTCCACCTTATTTATGGAAGAAAGATAGCTCACCACAATATTAGTCGAAAATGTTAATAAAATTGAATTTTCCAGGCAGATTCTATAGCAGTGCAACGGGTACAGCGCGTATGTAGGATATTCCCTCCTTATTTACGCAAAAATGTTATCTCACCACGATAGTAGAAGAAAATGTCAATAAAACTGGATTTTCCATCAAGATTATATGCCATTGCCATGGCCATAGCACGCCAATACAATCTTTCCTCCTTATTTATGCAAGAAAGTTAGCTCAACACG
>NW_016933535.1:0-673 GCF_001483705.2 Eufriesea mexicana
ATACATCCACACTCACATCCATACATTCATCCATGCATACATCCTTACAGACATCCATACGTACATCCGATCTTCCGTCCATCCACCATCCATTCTTCCATCCACACATCCTTACATCCATGCATCGGTACATCCATACATGCGTACATGCGTGCATCCATACATGCATACATCCATAGATACATAACTCAAATGCATCCATACATTCAAACATTCATACATACATACATACGTAAGCATACATCCACCGAACCATACATCCATCCATCCATACATCGATCCACCAATCCGTCCATCAATCCATGCATACGTCAATGCAACAATCCATCCATCCATCCATCCATACGTCCATACATACGTCAATATACACATCCAGACGTACACCAAAACATTCGGCCATACAGACATCCATATGTACATCATTCCATGCATCCATACATACATATATACATACATCCATTCAAACATCCATACATGCATCCATACAACGGTCAAACATCCATACATCCATCAATACAAACATCCACCCAACCATACATCCATCGATCCACACATCCATCGATCCATACATACTTCCATCCATACATCCATCCACAAATCCATGCATCCGGCCATGCATCCATACATATATCAATACACAGAGCCATACATTCATCCATACATACATCCATAC
>NW_016933536.1:0-516 GCF_001483705.2 Eufriesea mexicana
AGAAATGCATTGGATATCAGTGTATAGCATAATAGTCAATTCTGTCCTACCCTGACCTAACCAAACGTAACACAACCGAGCGTTACATATCTCAAACAAACGTACAAAGGCCTCCGTTGCTGGCCATCCCGTAGCAAAGCAGAACACACAAGAACAGAGTAGAGCACAGCACGCCATGGAACAACAGCGTATAACACGAAAGTTGTAGTTACCCTGTCTAAACATAACCTACCGTATGCTAGCAAAGCGTAACATAGTAAAGCCTACCACGCGACGACGATTGCTGGCCTCCCGTGTGTCGAGCAGAGTATAGTAGCACAATCTGGGGCGCAGGATTCCACCGAATAGCAGTGTAGAGCACAAAAGACAATTATATCCTATAGTAACACAGCACAATGTAACATAACCGAACGTGACATAACTCAGCCAAACGTGCCGAGACCACCATTGCTGGCCTTCACAGAGCCAAGCAGAATGTTCAAGGTCAATGTAGACCGCAGAATTACATCGTATTGC
>NW_016933536.1:584-2995 GCF_001483705.2 Eufriesea mexicana
TATAGCACAAAAGTCAATGCTACCCTAACCGAACCCAGCCAAACGAAACAAAACCTAACGTACCATAGCTAAACCTAACGTCGGGCGACCACAATTGCTGGCCTCCCGAGAGCCAGGCAGAAAATATTAACCGATAATAGAACGCAGAGATCCATAGGATCGCATTGTATATTTGAAAAGTCGAAGATATCCCGACGTAACCTGTCGTAACCTAACCCAACCAAACGTCACCTAACTCAACCTAACGTGCAGAGACGACTATTTCTGTCTTCCCCAGATCAAAGCATAGCATACTAGAGCACATTAGAGAGCAGAAATCCACCGAATAGCAGTGTATAGCGCAAAGGTCAAAGCTATCACCACCTAACCTTTCCAAACGTAACATATGAAAACCTAACGCCCCGTGACCACCATTGCTGGCCACCCCAGAGCCGAGCAGAACATATTAGCGCACAGTAGGGAATGGAAGTGCACCGTATAGCATTGTATGGCACAGAAGTCAACACTGACCCGTCCTAACATAGCCAAACGTGCCATAACCGAACGTAGCTTAACTCAACCTAACGTGCAGAGACCGCTATTGCTTGCCTCCCAAGGCCGAAGCAGAATATTATAGAGCAAGTAGAATGCAGTAATCCTCGTCATTGGACCGTATAGCTAAAAGGCCAAACATATCCTAACATAACATAACCGAGCGCAGCCGAGCACAACGTACCGTGCGAGACGCCTGGTGCTGGCCTCCCCAGGTCCAAGCGGATCATATTGCAGCAATATGGAGCACAGAAATACATGAAATAGCGGTGTACAACACGAAAGTCAAAGCTTTTCTATACGGACCTAACCAAACGCATCTTAACCGAACGTACCCTGCCTCAAACTAACGTGCAGAGACCACCAATTCTGTCCCCCCGGCGCCAAGCAGAGCGTTCTAGAGCACAGCGGAGCGCAGAAATCCACCGTATAGCAATGTGTAGCGCAAAAGTCAAAGGTATCTAGCCATAACTTTTCCTAACTTAACCTAACCGAACGTAGCATAACTCAACAGACCGTGCGGAGACTAGTAATGCTGGCCTCGTCGGAGCCATGCAGAGCACACTAGATCTACGAAGAGCGCAGAAAACTACCGAATAGCAGCGCATAAATGCTGGCCTCGCCGGAGCCATGCAGAGCACACTAGATCTACGAAGAGCGCAGAAAACTACCGAATAGCAGCGCATAGCACGAAAGTTAGAGCTGTCCTAGCCAAACTTAACCTAACCACACCTAACCAATCGTAACATAGCACAACCTAATGTGCCGAGAGCTCTATCGCTGGCATCCCCAGAACCAAGCTGAACATGTTAGAGCAAAGTGGTCCGCAGAAATCCATAGAATCGCAATAACCTAACCCGGCCCAACCTAACCTGGCCGTCCGTAGCGTGACTCAACCCATAGTGCCTCGGCCACCACTTATGGCCTCCCGAGGTTAAACCAGAAGAAAACAGAGCACAGCAGATCGCAGAAACACGTCCAATATCTGTGTGTAGCATAAGAGTGAAGGCTATAGTTTCCTAACCTAACATAAGGTAACATATCCATAGGCAACATAAATTATCCTAACGTGCTGGGAACAATATTGCTGCCGCCCACAGAGCCAAGCGGAGAATACTACAGTACAGTAGAGCGCAGGGATCAGACCCATTGCAGTGTATGGCACAAAAGTCAGAGCAATCCTGCCCTAACCCAACCAATCGAAACATAGCCAAACGTAAGCAAACTCAACCTATTGTGCCACAACCGCTATTCCTGGCCTCCTCAGAGCCTAGCAGAACGTAATAGAGGAGAGTAGGGCGCAGAAATCCACAGAATCCCGGTGTGTAGCAGAAAAGTCAAGGCTACCGTAACCTAAACAGGCCCAACCTAATTTATCCAAACGTAATCAAACTCCACCTAACGTGCCGCTACCACTATTTCTGGCGTTCCTGGAACCTAGCTGTACATGCTAGAGGAGAGTATATTGCAGGAAGCCATAGTATGGGAGTGTATAGCACAAAAGTCAAAGTTATCCCAACCACGTGTACCCCATCGTAACCTAAGCGAAAGTAACCTGCCACAGCGTAACGTGACGCGACCACTATGCATGGGCTCCCCAGAGCCGAGCAGAACACTCTACAGCACCGAGTATCGCAGATAACTTCCGAGCAACATCACATACCACGTAAAGCAAAGCAATCGTAACCAAACATAGCCCAACCAAACCAAGCCAAAGGTAACATAAACCAACCAAACTTGCCGCGACGCCTATTACCGTCCTCCCCAGAGGCAAGCAGATACTTATACAGCAATGCACAGCTCAGATATCGGCCGAAGTGTAGTGCACACCGCAAAAGTAAAAGCTATCCTAACCAAACCGAACCTATTTCAGCAGTGCC
>NW_016933537.1:0-253 GCF_001483705.2 Eufriesea mexicana
GCCAAGCCTAACCGAAGCGAATGCAACATATCTCGACACAGAGTGCCAAGACCTCTGTCGCTGGCATCCTCAAGGACAAGCAGAATGCAGTAGAGCAAAGTGGAACGCAGAAAAGCACCGAACAACAGTGTATAGCACTAACGTCAAAGCTACACTATTCGAAATTAACCAAACCAGTCCGAAATGTACGTAACACAATTCAGCCTCACGTGCCGAGACATCTATCGCTGACCTCCCCAGATCTAAGCAGAAA
>NW_016933538.1:0-264 GCF_001483705.2 Eufriesea mexicana
CTTTCTTCAACAAACATGGAGGAAAGATACTATTGGCGTGCTATAGCCATCGCAATGCTGTAGAATCTGACTCGAAAATTCAATTTTATTGACATTTTCGACTAATATAGTGGTGAGGTAAGTTTCTTGCATAAATAAGGAGGAAAGATTCTATTGGCCAGCTATAGCCATTGCAATCCTATACAATCTTGATGGAAAAGTCAATTTTATTGACATTTTCAACTAATATCGTGTTGAGCAGACATCCTTGCATAAATAAGGTGG
>NW_016933539.1:0-287 GCF_001483705.2 Eufriesea mexicana
TACATCCATACATACATGCATACGCCCATTCAAACAACCATACATACATCCATAGATACGTCCGTAAATACATCCATACATACATTCATCCATACATCCCAACATCCATACATCCATAAATGCAGCCATTCGTACGTCCATCATTCGATACATCCATCTACCCTAACATCCATCCATCAACACATCCATCCATCCATACATTCATACATCAACACAACCATAAGTACATCCATCCATACATCCACACATCTATCCATCCATACATCCATCCTACAATCCATTCATCC
>NW_016933540.1:0-1119 GCF_001483705.2 Eufriesea mexicana
GATATGATAGTTCAGACTTTTGTGCGATGCACTGCTGTACGTGGAATTCTGCGATCAACAGTCCTTTAATATCTTCTGCTCTGCTCTGGGGAGGCCAGCCATGGTGCTCGCGACTCATTAGGTTGGGCTAAGTTACGTTTGGTTAGGTTAGGTTTGGTCAGGTTAGGTTAGGGCATTTCAGCCTTCACCCTTTTCGCTGCAATACGGTAGGATTCTGCGCACTGCTGTATTCTAGAGGGTTCTGCTTGTCTTTGTGGTGGCCAGCAATAGTGGTCCATTCATGAGGGGGTGGGTTTGGTTACGTTCGTTTATGACACGTTTGGCTAGGCTAGGATATTCTATTTTGTCTTTTGTGCTACACGCCGTTATTCGGCGGGTTTCCGCGCTCTAATGTGCTATAGTACGCTCTGCCTGGCTTTGGAGTGGCCAGGAATAGTCGTCTCGGCATGTTGGTTTGAGTAATGTTACGTTTCGCCAGATTAGGTCAGGAAGGTTCGGTTAGCATTTCTCTGACTTTTGTACTGTAAACTGCTACTCGCTTAATGTCTGCGCTCTACATTGCTCTACTATATTATGCACGACTATGTGGTTCAGAGCAATGGCGGCCGTGGAACGTCAGGTTCTATTTGGATATGTTTGGTATGGTTGGGTTAGGCTAAGTTTGGTTAGTGTTGCTTTGACTTTCACGATAAGCCCTGTTTTTCTGCGTATTTCTGTGATTTACTGTGCTCTACTACATACTGCTAGGCTATCCGGAGGACAGGAGCAATGGTTAAGGCACGCTACGGTGAGTTACGCTACGTTCGGTTAGGTTAGGTTAGGTCATGTTATGTTAGGGTACCACCGACTCCTGTGCTATTAACTGCAATGCGGATGATTTCTGTGAGCTGTTGTGCTCTAGTGCACTCTACTTGTCTCTCTGGAGGTCAGCAATGGCTGTCTCGTCGTGTTAGGTTGCGTTAGTGTACGTTTGGGTATGCTACGTTTGGCTAGGTTAGGATAGGCTGCTTCATTAGGCTGCTTCGACTTTTGTGCTTCACACTGCTATGCCTTCGATTTCTGTGATCTACTGTGCTCCACTGAACTCTGCATGGCTCTGTGGTGGCGAGGAGCAGTGGT
>NW_016933541.1:0-7526 GCF_001483705.2 Eufriesea mexicana
TAGCTCGAAGCAGAGCATATTGGAGCGCATTGGAGCGCAGAAGCCCTCCGAGAATCGGTGTATTGCACAAAAGGCAATGTAGCCTGTCCCAACCTAACCAAACGTAACAGAAGCAAACCTAGCTGTACTAAACCTAGCGTGCCGAAACCACTACTGCTGGCCTCCCAAGAGCCAAGCAGTATATGCTATAGCATAGTAGAGCGCAGAAATCTGAGGATAGCCGTGTAAAGTGCAAAAGTCTAGACTATCCTATTCTAACATCACAATACGTAACATATCCAACCGTAGCATAGCTCAACCTAACGTGCCGAGGACACTATTTCGGGCCGCCCCAGATCCAAGCAGAATATTCAAGAGCACATTAGGTCGCAGAAAGCCACAGAATAGCAGTGTCCAGCTCTGAAGCCAACACTATCCTGTCCTGACCTAACCGAACGAAACACCACTCAACCTCACGCGCCAAAAGCACTATTGCCGTACTCCCTAGCTCCAAGCGGAGCAGGCAAGAGCACGTAGATCGCTGAAATGGACCGAGTAGGACTTTATAGCACAAAAGTCAAAGCTACCCTAACCAAATCTAACCAAAACGAACATAACTCAGCGTTACGGGCCGAGGGCACTATTCCTGGCGGCCACAGAGACAAGCAGAGTGTGGTAGCGCACAGAAGAGCGCAGCGATCCAGAGGATGGCTCTGTGTAGCACAAAAGTCAAAGCTATCCTAACGTAAGGCAACGTAACCGAACCTAACCAAACGTAATCTAACCAAAACTGAAGTGCCAAGACCTCTTTTACTGGCATCCGCAGAGCCGAGCAGAACATACTAGAGCAGAGTAGAGCGTAGAAATCCACCGAAAAACAGTGTATACCACGAAAGTCAAATCCACCCAAACGTAACACGAGTCGACATAACGAAACCTAACGTAGCATAACTCAGCATAACGGGCCGAGGTCAATACTGCTGGCCTTCTCAGAGCCAAGCAGAACATACAGAAATCCACCGAGCATCTGTTTATACCAGGAAAGTCGAAGCTATCCAAACCTAACGCAAACTAACATACTCTAACCGTACGTGGCCTAACCCAACTTTTCGCGCCGAGACAACTGTTACTGGCATCCCCAGAGTCGAACAGGGTATAGGAGAGCAATGTAGAGCGCAGATATCCACCGAACAGCGGCGTATGGCGCAAGAGTCAAAGCTACCCAGCCCTAACGTAACCAATTGTGTCTTCACCAAACGTAGCTTAACAAAGTTTATCGTGCCACCACCACTGTTGCTGGCATCCACAGATTGTTGCAGAGTATAGTAGATCACAGTAGATCGCAGATTGCCGGCAAATAGCAATGTATACCACAAAAGGAGGAAGATGTCCTGACCAAACCTAACCTAACTTAACCTAACTAAACGTTACCTAACTCAACCTATCGTCCCACGACCGCCATTGGCGGCCACCCCAGAGTCGAATATAGTATAGCAGAGCAACTAAGAGAGCAGAAATCCACCGAAGAGCAGCGTGTAACACAAATTCAACGTTAACCTCTCCCAACTTAGCCAAATATAACATAGCCAAACACAACCTAACCAAACCTAACGAGTCTGGAACACTATTGCTGGCCTCCACGCCGCTATACGGAACATATTAGAGGACAGTAGGGCCCAGAAATCTATAGAATCGCGGTGTACAGCAGAAAAGTCGAAGACATCAGAACCAAACCCAAACTAGCATAATCTTACATAACGCAGCCGAAGTCAACGCAACGTGCCGCGACCACTGTTGTTTGCCTCCCGAGTGCCGAGCAGGTGTAGCAGAGCATTGTTGAGCGCAGGAATCTACCGAATATCAGGGTATAGCACAAAAGTCATAGGCTATCCTCTCCTAACCTAACCAAACGTTACATAACCGTACGCAACGTAACTTAGCCTAATGCGCCGCGACCTTTATTTCTAGCCTCTCCGTCGCCAAGCAGGGAGCATTAGATCACAGTAAAGCGCAGAAATCTACCCAAAAGAAGTATACACCACAAAAGTCAAAGTCATACCAATAAAATCGGACCTACCCCATCCCAGCGAAACGTAGATTATCTATACCTAACGAGCCGGGACCTATATTGCTGGCACCGTCAGATGCAAGTGGAACAGGTTAGAGCACAGTAGGACGCAGAAGGCAACCGTACAGCTGTGCATAGCACAAAGGTCAAAGTAACCTTGGTCAAACTTGTCCTAACCTAATCAAGGCGAACGCAAAGCAACCATAGCAAGCGTGCCACGGACATTGTTGCTGGCCGCCCTAAAAACAAGCAGAATATATTAGAGCACAGTGGAGCCCAGAAGTCCAACGAAAGCAGTGTATAGTGCACAAGTCGGAGCTATCCCGTCCTAACCTGACCAAATCTAACCTTGCCGAACGTAATATAACTTAACTTTGCATGCCGCGACCAGTACTGCATGCCTCCCCAGGGCCATGCAGAACTTATTACAGGAGAGTAGGCCGCAGAAGTCCATCGAATCGCAGTGCACAGCGGAAAAATCAAAACTACCCTAACCTTACCTATATCAACGTGGACTAACCGAACGTAACCAAACCCAACCAAACATGCCGCCACCACTATTTCTGGCCTCACCAGGGTAAAGCAGAACAAGTTAGAGCACAGTAGAACGCAGAAATCGACCGAATAACGGTTTACAGCGCAAAGCTCAAAGCTACCCTGTCATAACCAATTCTGACATTACTAGACGTAGCCTATCAGAACCTATTGTGCCTCGACCACTGTTTCTGACCTACCCAGATTTCAGCAGAGTATAGCAAAACAAAATAGCGCGCAGGAAGCCACCGAATAGCAGTGTATGGCACAATATTCGGAGTTACCCTCTCCTAACCTAGCCAAACGTAGCATATCCAAACGTAACCTAACTCAACCTGACATGTCGAGACCACTACTGCTGGCCCCACAAATACATGCAGAATGTACAAGAGCTCAGTAGTGCGCCGAAATACATCGCATTTCTGTGAATAGCTCAGAAGCCGTTGAAATCGTAACCAAACCTAACCTAACCCAACCCAACAGAACTTGATATAGCTCAATATAACGCAACGCAACCACTGCTCCTGGCCTGCCCAGAGCCAAGCAGAATGTAGCAGAGCTCAGTAAATCACAGAAGCCCAACGAAAAAATGTGTGCAGCACGAAACTCAAAGCAATCCTAACCATATATATCCTAACCTGATCTAACCAATCGTAATATACCTCTACCTAACTTGCCACGGCCACTATTACTATCCTGCCAAAAGCCCAGCAGAGCATTCTAGAGCAACGTGGAGCGCGAAAATCCACCGTGTAGCATTGTAAAGCGCAAAAGTCGAAGATATCCTAACTTAACCTGAAATAACCGCACATAACCGAACGCAGCATATCTCAACATAATGTGCCGCGACCACCGCTCATGGCCTTTCCTGAGCCAAGCAGGGAGTAGCAGAGCACAGTGGATCATAGAAGCTCGCCGAATATCGGTGTGTAGCTCAAAAGGCGAATTTGCCTATCCTAACCTGTCCAAACGTAACATTACCAAACCGAACATAACTCAAACTAACGCGCCGAAATCACTATCGCTGGCCTCCCCGGAGCCGAGCAGAAGGTATTAGAAAACAGTAGAGCGCAGAAGAACGCGGAGAGCGGTGTATCGCACAAAAGTCTGTACTGCCATATCCTAACATTGTCAATCGTGACATATCCAAACGTAGCCTAACTCTATCTAGCATGACGAGACCACAATTGGTGCCCCCCACAGAGACAAGCAGAATGTACTAGAGCACAGTAGAGTGCAGAAATCTACCGCATTGCTGTGAATAGCACAAGAGTGGAAGTTATCCTGTCCTAACCTGTCCTAACCTTACCTAGCCAAGCGAAGCACTGCTCAACGCGGCGTGCGGCGACCTCCACGCAGCCAAGCAGAATGTACTAGAGCACAGCAGGTCACAGGAATTCAATGGACAAGAGTGCACAGTACGACAGTAGAGGTCATACTAATCAAACGTACCCTAACACAAAACTAACCAATCATAACATTACACAACGTAGCGTGCCGCGGCCACCATTGCCCGCCTGCCTAGGATACAGTACGACAGTAGAGGTCATACTAATCAAACGTACCCTAACACAAAATTAACCAATCATAACATTACACAACGTAGCGTGCCGCGGCCACCATTGCCCGCCTGCCTAGGTTCGAGCAGAGTATAGTACAGAAGTGTAGAGAGCAGAAATCCGCTAAATAGCAGTTCACAGCACAAAAGTCGAAGACGTACTAACCGAGACTTCCTAACATACCCTAGCGAAACGTAACATAACTCAACATAACGTGTAGATACCACAATTTATTACCACCTCAGATCCAAGCAGAACATATTACGGCGCTGCAGATAGCAGAAACACTCCGAATAGCAGTGAGTGGCGCAGAAGTCTTAGCTATTCTCTACTATCTTAACCAATCATGTCATACGTAAGTGTAGCCTAACTAAACCTAATACGGCGAGACCACTATTGCTGGCCTCCTTGAAGCCAAGCAGAAAATACGGAAGTACAGCATAGCGCGGAAATCCTCCGCATTGCAGTGTAAGGCAAAGAAGTCAAACATACCCTGACTCAACCATGCCTTACGTAACATAACTTAAGGTAGCGTAACTCAAAATGGCGTGCAGCGACCATTGCTGCCGGACTCCACAGAGCCAAGCAGAATACAATAGAGAACTGTAGATCAAATGAACCCACCTGATAATTGTGTATAGCGCGGTAGTCGAAGCCATCATAATCAAACTTAACCTTACGTAACATAATCAAACGCAGCCTTAGCCAACGTTCCGTGCGGCGGCCGCTATTGCTGGCCTCCGCAGGACCAAGCAGGGTATAGTAGAGCACAGTCGAGCGCAGAAATCCTCCGAATAACAGTGTACAGCACGAATGTCAAAGATAACCAGACTGAGCTTGACGTAACATAACCTAACCAAACGTAACGCAACTCAACCTAACGTACACCGACAAGTATTGCTGGCCACAACAGAGCCGTGGACGACCTACCAGAGGTCATTGGGGAGCAGCGTATAGCACAAAAGTCTTACCTATCTGGACCTAACCCAAGCTGACATAACCTAGCATAGCGTAGCCTGCCACAACGTAACGTGCCGCGGCCATGATTGGTGGCCTCCCTAGGGCGAAGCACAATGTAGTATTGCGCAGTCGGGCGCTGAAATCCACCGAAAAACAGTGTATAGCGCGAAAGCTAAAGATAACCTTTCCGAAATTAACCCAAACTAAGCCAACCAAATGTAACCTGACACAACCTAACGTGCCGAGGCCAATATTGCTGGCATTTCCATGCTAAGCGTAACATAGTAGGTCACAGAACAGAGCAGATGCACACCGAAAAGCAGCGCGTAGCACGAAGGTCTAAGTCTACTTAACCTGCTTAGGCAATCCTAACCTGAACAAATCTAACTTATCACAACCTACCGTGACGCGACTACTATTGCTGCCTCCACAGACCCTAGCAGGAGACGTTAGAACACACTAGAGCGCAGAAATCCGCGGATGGGTGTGTTGAGCACAAAGGTCTGTTGTGTCTTGTCCCAAACTCCCAAACTTAACACAGACGAGCGTAGCATAGCTCAACATAACGTTACGAGGCCACTATTGCTGGCCTCCCCAGAGCCACGCAGAAGATACTAGTTGACACCAGAGCGCAGAAGTCCACCGCATTACAGTGTATGGCACAAAAGTCAGACATATCCTGACCATACTTTGCCTAACCTAACCTACCCGAACGTAGCGTAACATAACATAACGTGAGGAGACCAATATTGCTGGCATCCCAGGGACAAGCAGAGCATATTAGGGCACATTTGAGTGAAGAAATCCACCGCAAAGCAGTGAATAGCACAAATATCAAAGTAGTCTATTCTAACCTAGTCCAACTTAACATACACAAACGCAGCCTATGTCAACTTATCATGACGGCACCACTATTGCTGCCATCCAGAGAGGGGAGCAGAAAGTACTAGATCACAGTAGAGCGCAGAAATCAACCGCACTGCTGTGAGGAGCACAAGGGTCGAAGATATCATAACCCAACCTGACATATCCCGACATAACCAAGCGCAGCGTATCTCAACGCAACGTGCCGCGACCACTGACCCTGACCTCCGCATAGCCAAGCAGAATGTGGTAGAGCACTGAAGATCACAGAAATACACCGAGTAACAGTGTATAGCACGAAAGCGGGCACTATCCTGACCTCCCTTATCCGAACCTAACATATCCAAACGTAACCTAACTTAAACTACCGTGCCGCGACCGCTATTGCTCGCCTCCGCAGAGCCTGGTAGAGCAGGGTAGAGCAATGTAGAGCGCAGAAATCCACCGAGTATCAGCTTATGTTGTGAAAGTCGAGGACGTCCTGACATAACCTCGCCTAACCTCAACTAACGGAACGTAGCATCACTGAACCTAACGTGCCGAGACCGCAATTGCAGCCCCTCCCAGAGCCAAGCATGTCATGCTAGTGTACAGTCGAGCGCAGAAGTCCACCGGATAGCAGAGTAAAGCACAGAACTTAAAGATACCCTGGCCAAACATATCCTAGACCAACATAACCGAACGTTACCTGACTCGTACTTGCCACCTGCCGAGGCCACTATTGCTGGCCATCCCATGGCCGAGCTGAAATTACTAAAGCACTCTAGGGCGCACTGATCCACCTAATAGCAGAATATAACACTAAATTCTAGGCTATCCTCTCCTAACCTATCCAATCGTAACATAAACAGACATAGCCTTACTCAGACTAACGTGCCGAGTAGAGCTGTGTAAAGTAGAGCATCGTAGGGCGAAGAAATCCACCGAAAAGCAGTGTGTAGCTCAAAGGTCGGATCTATCCTGTCTTAACCTAGCCAAACCTAACATATCCAAACGCCACATAAATCAGTCTAATGTGCCGAGACCAATAATTATGGCACCCTCATAGCCAAGTAGGAAATACTGGAGCACGTATGAGCGCAGGAATACGCCGAATAGCAGTGTACAGCGCAGAAGTCAGAGTTATACTGACCAAACCTATATGAACCTAGCCAAGCCATGCGTAACATAACTCAACCTTGCGTGCCGAGACCACGATTGCTGGACTCCCCAGAGCACAGCAGAACATGTTAGAGCACAGCAGAGCGCAGATATCGACCGAATGGAAGTGTATAGCACAAACGTCAAAGCCATACTAACCAAACCTTCCCAAACCTAACCTAACCAAGCGTAATCTAACTCAAACGAAACACCCACGAACGCCATTGCTGTCCTCCCCAGAGACAAGCAGATGCTAGTGGAAAAATTGAGTGCACAGACATCGACCGAACAGAAGTGTGTAGCACAAAAGTCAAGGCTACCCTAACCAAACCTATCCCAACCTAACCAAGCCAAGCATTACATAGCTAAACACAGCGTGCCTCGACCAACATTGGTGGCCTCTCCAGAGCCAAGCAAAACAT
>NW_016933542.1:0-1342 GCF_001483705.2 Eufriesea mexicana
CTCTTCCGTCCATTCACCGATCCATTCATCCACACACACATCCATACAATCATGCCTCCGTACATCCGTGCATTCGTACATCCATACATCCATGCATACGTACATCCATACATCCATAACGCAACTACGGCCATACATTCATACATCCATACATGCAAACGTCCATACATTAATACATCCACCCATCCTTACATCCATCCATCCATACATACATACATACATATATCCATACGTACATACATCCAAACAGCCATACATTCATGCATCCATACACCTGTACATCAATACATCCATCTATTCATATAACCTGCCATCCACACATACATCCATTCATACATCCATCCATCCACACACCCATACATCCATAAATCCATACATTCATACATATATACATCCATACATTCATACATACGTACATCCGTCCATCCATACCTCATTCCATCCATACATACATCCATCCATACATACATCTATCCATCCATACCTCAATCCATCCATACATCCGTTCATCCATACATTCATTCACCCATCCACCCATCCATCCCTGCATCCATACAGACATCAGTACATACAACCATACATACACCAATATATTCATCCATACATACATCCACACATCCATACATCCATACATGCATAAATCCATCCATCCATGCTGTCATCCATCCATACGTACACCCATACATCTATGCATACCCCCATACACTCATCCATGAATACATCCATAGATACACCCGTAAATGTTTCCATACATACATTCATGCACGCAGCTAACCATAGATCCATCCACACATGCATCCATCCATCCATACATCCATACAGATATATATCCACACATCCATCCATCCGTACATCCATACATTCGTACGTCCATACGTACATACAACCATACATCCATCCATCCGTCCATACATCCATACACCTGTACATCCGTAAATTCGTACATCCATACGTCCATATATCCATACATCCATACATCCATACATACGTCCATACATCCATGCATACATCCATGCATACATCCATACCATCATCCATACAAGCATCCATACATACATCCATTCTTCCGTCCATTCACCCATCCATTCGTCCACCCACACAACCATACATCCATGCCTCCTTACATCCATATATTCTTACATCCATACAGCCAAGCATACATACATCCGTACATCCATGACGCAAATACGGCCATACATTCATACATCCATACATACAAACGTCCATACATTAATACAACCGTCCATCCAAACATCCATCCTTCCATACATCCATCCATCTATACATCCATACATCCACACATCCATACAACCATAAATCCATCCATCCATGCACTCATCCA
>NW_016933543.1:0-219 GCF_001483705.2 Eufriesea mexicana
AGAATACTTTTACCATTAGGTACGTAAATAAACCTAAACATCAGTGACAGTCGACAGCCATAGCGGTCATATCTCTGCCATAATCCCTTACGCGACACTAGTTAAATCGCTGCCATAATTCCTTACGCGACACTCCACAATTTCCAGTCCAATTGAAACTCCTGCGAATTGAAGAATGTTCTTACCATTAGATACGTAAATAAACCTAAACATTCGTGA
>NW_016933544.1:0-502 GCF_001483705.2 Eufriesea mexicana
GTTCAGTACATCCACCACCAGAGCACTTTACACGATGGAATAATCTGTTCAATAATGATTTAGATAATGCGGCAATTCTAGAATGACCACATGCAGATCAATTATCTCTCCAGGCATTAACAATTGACATAGCAGTACTGAGTACAGCTATCATCACGGTGATGACGATGTTGGTTTAATCTATTCCCTTACGGCATATATTCCACAGCAGTACTAGAATAATGTATGCATAAATCTGTTATGCATAGTGATATTTACAATTCCAGGGCGGTATATGGTGTATCCATAAACAGAGCACTGTAGCCTTTGAATTAATCTTATCAACGATGATGTAGTTTCTAATGCTATTTTAGAATGGCAAAGGACATATCCGTCATAGATCGAGATACTAGCAGTTGACATAAATCTATCGAGTACAACCATCAGCACAGTGCTGTAACTGCTGTATTAACTTGTTCACTGATGATGTAAATTCCTATTCAAATTTAGAGTGATCAATGTA
>NW_016933545.1:0-2222 GCF_001483705.2 Eufriesea mexicana
CAAAGTAGCCTATCCTAACCTAGCCAAGCGTAACACCACCAAACGTAGCATAACTCTACCTAATATGGCGAGACCATTGCTGGCCTCCACAGGTATAAGAAGAATGTACTAGGGCACAGTAGAGCGCCGAAGCCCACCGCAGTGCAGTATATATCACAAAGGCAATAGATATCCGAACCAAACATGACCTAATCTAACGTAAACAAACGCAGCACAATACAACATGACGTGACGCGACCACTGCACCTGGCATCCCAATATTCAAGCAGAATGTAGTAGAGCACAGTAGTGTACATAAATCTACCGCATTGCAGTGAATAGCACAATAGCGCATAGATGTAGATCACAGGAACCAACAGGAAAATGCTGTATAGCCGGAATGTCGAACCACCTTGACCATACATATCCTAGCATAATGCAGTCAAACGTAGCCTAACTCAACATAACGTGCCGAGACCAATATCGCTAGCATTCCCATGGCACAACGTTCCGAGACCAATATCGCTAGCATTCCCATGGCTAAGCATAACACATTGGAGCAGAGCAAAGCGCAGAAATACTCCGAAAAGTGGTGTATAACACGAAGGTGTAAGTCAACCTGACCGAGCTTAACACAACCTAAGCAAACCAAACGTAAACTAACATAACCTTATATCCGAAACTACTATTGATGGCATCCACAGACCCAAGCAGAAAATATTACAACACAATGGAGCGCAGAAATCCGCGGAATAGCAGTGCACAGCAAAAAAGTCGAAGTAGCCGATCCTAATCTAGCCAAACGTAACATATCCAAACGTACCCTATCTCAACCTATCATGGCGAGACCACTATTGCTGGCCCCCACGTGCTCAAGCATAATGTACTAAAGCATAGTAGTGCGCAGAAATTCACCGCATTCCAGTGAATAGCACAAGAGCCGTAAATGTCGTAACGTAACCTGGGCTATCCTATCCAAACAAAACGTAGCATAGCCCAACGTGACGCGCCGCGGCCACTGCTCCTGGCCCCACCTGATCCAAGAAGAGTGTAGCAGAGCTCAGTAGATCACGGAAGCCCACCGAATAGCTGTGCGTAGCACAAAAGGCGAAGTTGCTTATCCTAACCTATCCAAACGAAAGATAACCAAACGTAACCTACCTCAACCTAACATGACGAGACCACTAATGCTGGTATCCGCGAAGACAAGCAGTATGTACCAGGGCACAGCGGTGCGTAGAAACTCACCGCATTACAGTGAATAGCACAATGGTCGAAGGTGTCCTAGCATAACCTGACCTAACCTAACCTAACCAGACGCAGCATACCTCAATATGACGTGCAGCGGCCACTGCTGCTGGCCTCCACATAGCACACCAGAATGTAGTAGAGCACCGTGCACCACAGAAATACACCGAATAACATTGTACAGCTCGAAAGTCAAAGTTATCCTGACAATACTTTACCTAACCTAACTTAACCAAACTTAACCTAGCTCAAACTAACGTGCCGCGAACCCTATTTCTCGCCTCCCCATAGTCAGGCAGATTATAGTGTGGCAATGTAGAACGCAGGAATGTTCCCAATACCGGTGACTGGCACAAAAGTTTAAGCTATTCTATCCTAACATATCAAAAATCGTCATATGCAAACGCAGCCTAACTAAACCTACCGCGCCAGGACCACTATTGCTTGCCTCACCAGAGTCGAGCTGATCTAACTAGAGGACAGTATGGCGCGGAAGTCCATAGAAACAAAGTGTATTGCACAAAAGCCATATATATCCGGTCCTGACCCATGCTAACACAACCTAACCAAACGTAACCTACCTTAACCCAACGTGCAGCGGCCGCTATTGCTGGCCTCCCCAGGGCACACCCGAATTTAGACGAGCGCAGTCGATCCCGGAAACCCACCGAAAAGCAGTGTATAACACGAAAGTCGAAGTTACAGTTATCAAACCTAATACAACCTAAAGAAGCCAAACGTAGTTTACCTCAACCTAGCGCGCCGAGACCAATATTGCTGGCACTCCGAGGGCCACGCATAACTCAGTAGAGCACAGTAGAGCGTAGGAGTGCTCGGAATAGCAGTGTATAGCACGAAAGTCTAAGCTACATGGTCGAGCTTAACCTAATCAGACCCAACCAAACGTAAACTAACTAAGCCTAACGTGCCGTGACAACTGCCACCGGCATCCACACAGCCTAGCAGAATATAGTAAAGCACAGTAGCGTACAGAT
>NW_016933546.1:0-547 GCF_001483705.2 Eufriesea mexicana
GCTGCTACTCGGTGGATGTCTGCGTTCTACATTGCTCTACTACACTCTGCTCGTCCCAGGGGAGGCGTGCATTAGTGGTCGCGGCACGATAGCTTCAGTTAGGTTATGTTACGCTCGTATAGGCTGGTAAAACTTGGTTAGGATGGCTTTGAATTTCGTAATGTACATCAATTTTCGGCGGATTTCTGTGCTCTACAGTGCTCTAGTTTATTCTGCTTTCCTCCGGGTATGCCGGAAGCAGCAGTCGAGGACGTTTGTGATGAGCTATGCTACGTTTCGTTGGGTTAACTTGGGTCAGGTTATGCTAGGATATCTACAGCTTTTGTGCTATTCATTACCATGCGGCGGATCCCTGCGCACTGCTGCTCCCGATTAGATGCGGCTTGCCTTTGCGGGGGTCAGCAATGGAGGCCTCGTCATGTTAGGTAGAGTTATGTTGCGTTTGGTTATGTCACGTCTGGCTATGGGGGTCAGCAATGGAGGACTCGTCATGTTAGGTAGAGTTATGTTGCGTTTGGTTATGTCACGTCTGGCTATACCAGGATAG
>NW_016933547.1:0-1143 GCF_001483705.2 Eufriesea mexicana
ATAGCGCAAAAGTCAAAGCTATCCTATCCTAACGTATCCTAGCATAACATGGCCAAACGTACCCTGTCCCAACCTAACGTGCATAGACTACTATTGCTTGCCTCTCCATCGCCAAGCAGAACATATTAGAGGAGAAGAGTGCGCCGAAGCACATATAAAGGCAGTTTATAGCAGAAAAGTCGAAGCAATCGTAACCTGAGCCAAGCAAACCTAACTTAACTGATAGTAACACACCTGAATCTTCCGTTACGCGACCACCATTGCCGGCCGCCCCAGAGAAAATCAGAGCACATTGGATCACAGTAGAGGTCAGAAATTCACCAAATAGAAGCGTATAGCACAAAAGTCATCTTGGCCATACATAACCTAACCTAACCTAACCAAATATAACATTACTCAACCTAACGCGCCTAGACCATTATTCCAGATATCCCCATAGCCAAGCAGAATATACTAGAGCACAATAAAGCGCAGAAAACCGCCGCACTGCTGCGCAAAGCACAAAAGTGAGAGATATCCGCGCCTAACCCGACCTAGCATAACCAAACCGAACGTAGCATAATTCAAAGTAATGTGCCGATACCACTATTGCGGTCTTTCCCAGAGACAAGCTGAATGGATTAGAGCACATTAGAGAGCATAAATCTGCCGAATGGCAGTGTATGGCATAAAAGTCGAAGCAGCCCTCTCCTAACCTAGCCAATCATAGCATAACCAAACGTAACCTAATACAATCTAACGTGCAGCGGCCATTATTGCTGGCCTCGCCAGAGTCGAGCAGTGTATATTAGAGCGCAGTAGGGCGCAGAAATCCAACGAGTAGCAGTGTATAGAGAAACGCCAAAGCCATTATAACCAAACATAGCACAACCTAGCTTGGCCAGGCGTAACCGAACACAAACTACTGTGCCACGACCACTATTGCTGGCCGAGCCAGAGTCGGACAGGGTATAGCAAAGGAATGTAGAGCTCAGAAGGCCACCGAATAGCTGCGCATACTACGAAAGTAAAATATATGCGGACCTAACACAAGCTAACGTGACATTACCAAACGTAGCATAACTAAACCTAATGTGCCGAGACCACTATGGCAGGCCTCCGCAGAGCAAAGGAGAATATACACCAGAAATGTAGAGCGTCGAA
>NW_016933547.1:1412-2999 GCF_001483705.2 Eufriesea mexicana
AGACGAGACCACTATTACTGGCCACCTCTGTGTCGAGCAGAGTATGGTAGAGCACAGTATATCTCAGAAGCTCACCGAATAGCAGTTTATAGCACAGTAGTCAATGCTATCGTCTCCTACCCTAACCAAACGTAACATAACCGAACTTAGGATAAATAAAACTAGCGTGCCGGGACCCCTATAACTGGCATCACCATAGTCGAGCGGAGTATAGTAGAGCAATGTAGAGAGTAGAAATCCACCGAATAGCAGTGTATAGGATAAAAGTCAAGGCTATCTTCTCCTAACCTATCCAAACAAAATATAACGAAACGTACCCTAACACAAACTAATGCGCCGTGGTCACTATTACTTGCTTCCCCAGAGCCAAGCAGCACATGCTAGAGCACGGTTGAGCGCAGATATCCACCGCATTTCCGTGTACAGCGCAAAAGTCGAAGATACCCTATCCAAACCCAAAAGATACTAACCCAGCCAAACGTAACTTAACTGCAACTAACGCGCCACGGTCACTGTTTCTGGAATCCCCAGAGAAAAGCAGAGCATATTATATCTCAGTAGAGCGCAGAAATCCACCGAATAGCACGGTATAGTACGAAAGTCAATGCTACCATTGCCAAACGTAAGCCAAGCATGGGATAGCCAAACGTAGCCTAACTCCACCTAACCGACCTAAATCACTATTGCCGGCCTCCCCAGAGCCAAGCAGAATATAATGTAGCACAGTAGATCACAGAAATCCGCGGTGTTGCAGTTTAAAGGGCGGAAGTCAGAGGCATCATAGCCTAAGCCAGACAGACCTAACCAAACCAAACGTAATCTAACATTACCTGACGCGACGGGCCAATATTTCAGGCCCCCCAGTGCCAAGCAGTGCATATTAAAGCACGGTAGAGCGCAGCAGTGCACCGAATAGCAGCGTAAGGCTCAAATGTCAAAGCTATCCTCCTCTACCCCAGCCTAACCACATCTAACCGAACGTAACCAAACGCCAGCTTTCGTGCACGGCCACAATTACTGGCATCCCCAGAGGCGAGCAGAGCATAGTAGAGCACTGTAGCGCGCAGAAGTCGATCGAATAGCACTGTGAAGTACAATTGTCAATGCTGCCCTATCCTAACCTAACCAAACGAAATATAACTCAACCTATCGTGTCACGACTACCATTGCTGGCCGCCCAGAGTCGAGCAGAGTATAGCAGGGATTTGTAGAACGCAGAAATCGACCGAATAACAATGTATAGCGCAAAAATTAAAAGTTACCCTATCCTATCATAGCCAGACGTGGCATAACCAAGCGCAACGTAATACAACCTGACGTGCCTAGAGCCCTAGCGCTCACCACCACAAGGCAAAGCAGGAGAGACTAGCGCACAGTAGACCAGAGATATCCGCGGCGTTGCAGTGTAAAGCCCAAGAGGCGAATATACCCTAACTTATCCAGGCCGAACATCACCCAACCGAACGCAGCATAACACACCACATCCTGAAGAGAGCACTATTGCTGCTTTTCCATAGACAAGCTGAACACATGGCTTCACAGTAGGGTGTAGCAATCTGCCGAATAGCAGTTTGTCACAATGGAGTC
>NW_016933548.1:0-531 GCF_001483705.2 Eufriesea mexicana
TAGCGGTCCGGGCACGTTAGGTTGTGTTTTGTTACGTTTGGTTTAGGGTTTGCTTGTTTGGATTAGGTCCTGGTAGCTCTGAATTTTTTGGCATAGGCTGTTATTCGGAGGATATCTGCGCTCCGCTGAGCTCTACTATACTCTGCTCGGTTCTGGTGAGGCCAGATATTGTGGCCGCTGCACGACAGATTGCGTTATGGTACGTTTGGTTATGTTGCGATTGGTCAGATTAGTAGAGGACAGCATTGACTTTTGTGCCGTACACGTCTACTCGATGGATTTCTGGGCTCTGGTGAGATATAGTATTCTCTTCTTTGATCTGGGGAGGCCAGGATCTGCGTCTGTGGCGTGTTAGATAGGGGTACGTTACGTTTGGGTGGGTAAGACTTGTTTGGGTTAGGTTACTATACCTTTGACTTTTGCGCTTTACACTGAAATGCGGCGGATTTCTGCTCTCAAATGTGCTCAAGCAAGTCCTGCCTGGCTCCGTGGAGCCAATTAATAATTGTCTCGTCATGTTAGGTTGAGATA
>NW_016933549.1:0-605 GCF_001483705.2 Eufriesea mexicana
TAACGCCTTCAATCCAATCTCAAGTACTGCCACCTACTTGCCTGGGAATATGTCTATTCAAAATCTATAATCTGTTATATCTTGGTGTATACAACGCCTAACGCCATCAATCCAATGGCAAGTACAGCCATCTACTTGCCAGAGTATTGGTCTATTCAAAATCTGTAATCTGTCATAGCTTGGAGATTAGGTCGCCTAACGTTTTGAACCAATGGCAAGTACAGCCATCTACTTGCCAGAGAATTGGTCTATTCAAAATCTATGACCTGCTATCGCTTGGTGAATAGATCTCAAAACGCCTTCAATCCAATGGCAGGTACAGCCATATACTTGCCAGAAAATAGGTCTATTCAAAATCTACAACCTATTATAGCTTGGTGAATAGATCGCCTATCGCCTTCAATCCAATGGCATGTACAGCCATGTACTTGAAAGAGAATAGGTCTGTTCAAAACAAATAAGCTGCCATAGCTTGGTGATTAGATCGCCTATCGCCTGCAACCCAATGGCAAGTCCAGCCATCTACTTGCAAGAGAATACGTGAATTCAAAATCTATAATTTGATATAGCTTGGTGATTAGATCGCCTATCGCCTGCAATCCAAT
>NW_016933549.1:670-1018 GCF_001483705.2 Eufriesea mexicana
GGTGAATAGGTCGCCCAACGCCATCAATCCAATGGCAAGTACAGACTTCTACTTGCCAGAATATAGGTCTATTCAAAATCAATAACCTCTTATAGCTTGGTGAATAGATCGCCTAACGCCTTCATCCAATGGCAAGTACAGCCATCTTCCTGCAAGAGAACAAGTCTACTCAAAATCTACAAGCTGTCATAGCTTTGTGATTAGATAGCATAACGCCTTCAATCCAATGGCAAGTACAGCCATGTACTTGAACGAGAATACGTCTATTCAAAGTCTATAATCTGATATAGCTTGGTTAATAGGTCGCCTACCGTCTTCAACCAATGGCAAGGACAGCCATCTACTTGC
>NW_016933550.1:0-370 GCF_001483705.2 Eufriesea mexicana
CTTTTTGAGTGCTATAGACATTGCAATGATATAGAATGTGGCTGGAAAATGAAATTTTGTTGACATTTTCGACTAATACCGTGGTGAGCTAACTTCCTTGCGTAAGTTAGGAGGAAAGATCCTCTTGGCGTACTATAGCCATTGCAATGCTGTAGAATCTGTCTTGAAAATTCAATTTTATTGACATTCTCGACTAATATCGCGGTGAAGTAACTTCCTTGCGTAAATAAGGATGAAAGATCCTATTTGAGTGCTATAGCTATGGCAATGATATAGAATGTGGCTGGAAAATACAATTTTATGACATTTTCGACTACTATCGTGGTGAGCTAACTTTCTGGCATAAATAAGGGGGAAAGATACTATTGGC
>NW_016933551.1:0-427 GCF_001483705.2 Eufriesea mexicana
ACTTAACCGAACGTACCCTAATTCAAGACAACGTGACAAGACATCCATTTCTGGCCACCCCAGGGCCAAGGAAAACATATTAGAGCGCAGTAGAAAGCAGAAATCCATCTGATAACAGTGTGTAGCGCGAAAGATATAGATCGCCTTACCGTATATAGCACAACACATACCCAAACCAAACGTAACTCAACTCAGCCTAACGTGAAGGGACCACTATTGCTGGTCTCCCCGGAGCGAAGCAGAACATACCAGAGCACAGAGGGGCGCAAAAATCCGCCGAAGGGCAGGGTAGAGCATAAGAGACAAGCTATCCTATCCTAACAAAGCCAATCGTGTCATAACCAGACGAAACCTAATTCGACCGAAAGTGTCGGACTAACTATTGGTGGCCTCCGCGGAGACAAGCAGTATATACCAGTGAAGAGAA
>NW_016933552.1:0-526 GCF_001483705.2 Eufriesea mexicana
CACTGCTGTTCGTTGAATTTCTGCGATTTACTGTGCTCTAATATATTCTGCTTGGTTATGTGGTGGCTATCTGTAGGGGCCTCGGCACTTTAGGGTGTGTTAGAATACTTTTGCTTAGGTTAGGTCATGCCCGTATGGGTTAGGGTACCTTCGTCCTTTGTGCTTTACACTTCCGTGCGGCCGTTTTCTGCGCCCCACTGTGCTCTAGTATATTCTCGCTTGCTCTAGGGTTGCCAGAAATAGTGGTCTTGGCACGTAAGAATGAGTCGTGTTACGTTTCGTTGTGTCACGCTTGGTTATGTGGGGCAAGGGTAGCTTTGACTTTTGCGCTGTCCACTGCTATTCGGTGGAGTTCTGCTCTCCACTGTGACCCAGCTTACCCTTCCTTGACCTGGGAATGCCAGAAACTGTGACCGCGGCGCGTTAGGATGGGATACATAGGTTACGTTTGGTTAAATTAGGATTGTTTGTGCTATGTTGAGGCACCTTTGACTTTCGTGATATACAATGACATTCTATGGTCGTC
>NW_016933553.1:0-3072 GCF_001483705.2 Eufriesea mexicana
TCTGGTGGGAAAAATCAATTTTATTGACTTTTTCGACTAATATGGTGGTGAGCTAACATTCTTATAAATATCAGGGGGAAAGATTCTGTTGGCATACTATAGGCATTGCAATGAGATAGAATCATCCTGGAAAATTCAATTTTAATTACATTTTCGACAAACAGACAAACATCGTGGTGAGCCAGCTTCCTTGCATAAGTATGAAGGAAAGATCCTTTTGGCGTACTATAGCCATTGCAATGCTGTAGAATGTGGCCGGAAAATTCAATTTTATTGACATTTTCGAGTATTATTGTGGTGAGTTAACTTTCTTGCATAATCAAGGAGGAAGGATTCTATTGGCGTGCTATACCCGCTGAAATGCTGCAGAAACCGGCAGGAAAATTCGTTTCTATTGACTTTTTCGAATAATATTGTGGTACGCTACCTTTCTTGCATAAATAAGGATGAAAGATTCTTTTGGCGTGCAATAGTCATTGCAATGATACAGAATCTGTCTGGAAAGTTCAATACTATTGACATTTTCGGCTATTACCGTTGTGAGCTTCCCTTCATGCCTAAATATACAGGGTAGATTCTAGTGGCGTGCTATAGACACTGCAATGATATAGAATGTGGTTGGATAATTCATTTTTATTAACATTTTCGGCTAATATCGTGGTGAGTTAACTTTCTCGAAAAAATAAGGAGGGGAGACTCTAATGGCGTGATATAGGCATTCCAGTGCAATACAATCTTCCTGGAAAATTCAATTATATTACCATTTTCGACTAATTTCGTGGTGAGCTAGCTTCCTTGTATTGGTAAGGAGGAAAGATCCGTTCGGAGTGCTATAGCCATTGCAATGCATTAGAATCTGGCTGGCAAATTCAATTTTATTGACAATTTCGGCTAATATCGTGGTGAGTTAACTTTCTTGCATAAATAAGGAGGAATGAATCTATTGTCGTGCTATATGCATTGCAATGCTATAGAGTCTGGCTGAAAAGTTCAATATTATTGACAGTTTCGTCTTTTAAAGTGGTGAGCTTTCCTTCTTGCCTAAATAAGCAGGGTAGATTCTAGTGGCGTGCTATCGACACTGCAATGATATAGAATGTGGTTAGAAAATTCAATTTTATTAACATTTTCGGCTAATATCGTGGTGAGTTATCTTTCTCGCAAAAATAAGGAGGAGAGACTCTAATGGCGTGATATAGGCATTCCAATGCAATACAATCTTCCTGGAAAATTCAATTATATTAACATTTTCGACTAATTTCGTGGTGAGCTAGCTTCCTTGTATAGGTATGGAGGAAAGATCCGTTCGGAGTGCTATAGCCATTGCAATGCTACAGAATCTGGTTGGAAAATTCAATTTTATTGTCATTTTCCACTTATATCGTGGTGAGCTAACTTCTTTCCCTTAGTAAGGAGGAATGATACTTCTGCAGCGCTATAGCCATTGCAATGCAGTAGAATATTGACAGTTTCGAATATTAAAGTGGTGAGCTATCCTCCTTGCCTAAATAAACAGGGTGGATTCTATTGGCGAGCTATAGTCTCTGCAGTGCCACAGAATCTGGATGGAAAACTCAATTTCATTGACATTTTCGACTAATACCGTGGTGAGCTAACTTCCTTGCATACGTAAGGAGGAAAATTCCTTTTGGAATGCTGTATCCACCGCAATGCAGAAGAATCTGTCTGGAAAATTAAATTTTATTGACATTTTTGGCTAATATCGCGGTGAGGTAACTTTCTTGCATAAATAAGGTGGAAGGATTCTATTGGCGTGCTATACCCGCTGAAATGCTGCAGAATCCGTCTGGAAAATTCATTTTCATTGACATTTTCGTCTAATATTGTGGCGAGCTGCCTTTCTTGCATAAACAAGGAGGAAAGATTATATTGGCAAGTTATAACCATTGCAATGCTATAGAATCTGGCCGGAAAATTCAATTTTATTATCATTTTGGAATAATATCGTGGTTAGCTATCTTTCATGCGTAAATTAGGCGGAAAGATACTTTTGGCGGGCTATAACCATTGCAATGATATAGAATGTGCCAGGCAGATTCAATTTTATTTACATTTTCGACTAATATAGTGGTTAACTATCTTTCCTGCGTTAATGAAGCGGAAAGATTCTATTGGCGTGCTATTGCCTTCGCAATGCCAACTAACCTGGTGGGAAGAATCAATTATATTGACATTTTCGACTAACATCGTGGCGAGCCATCTTCCTTGCATAAGTATGGAGGAAGGTTACCTTTTGCGTGCTATAGCGGTTGCAATGTTGAAGAATCTGGATGGAAAGTTCAATTTTATTGACATTTTCGACTAATATCATGGTGAGCTGGCTTCCGTGCATAACTATGGAGGAAAGAACCTTTTTTCGTTCTATAGCCATTGCAATGCTGTAGAATGTGGCCGGAAAATTCAATTTTTTTGACTTTTTCGACTAATATCGTGGTGAGCTATCTTCCTTGCATAAGTATGGAGGAAAGATCCTTTTGGCGTACTATAGCCGTTGCAATGCTGCAGAATCGTGCTGGAAAGTTCAATTTTATTGACGTTTTCGACTAATATCGTGGTGCGCTAGCTTCCTTGCATAGATATGGAGGAAAGATCCTTTTGGCGTACTATAGCCATTGCAATGGTGTAGAATGTGGCCGGAAAATTCAATTTTATTGACATTTTCGAGGAATGTCGCGGTGAGCTGACATTCCTGCGTAAACAAGGAGGAAAGATTATATTGGCACGCTATAACCAGTGCAATGCTGTAGAATCTGGCTGGAAAATTCAATTTTATTGACATTTTAGAATAATATTGTCGTGCGCTACTTTTCTTGCATAAATGAGGAGGAAAGATATTTTTGGCTTGCTATAACCATTGCAATGATATAGACTGTGCCTGGCAGATTCAATTTTATTGACATTTTCGACTAATACCGTCGTGAGCTAGCTTCCTTGCATACGTAAGGTGGGAAAATCCTTTTGGGGTGCTATAGCCACCGCAATGCAGAAGATTCTGTCTGGAAAATTTAATTTTATTGACATTTTTGCCTAATATCGTGTTCAGCCTACTTT
>NW_016933553.1:3122-3458 GCF_001483705.2 Eufriesea mexicana
TCATTGTAATGATATAGAATCTGGCTGGAAAGATCAATAATATTGACAGTGTCGACTATTATCGTGGTGAGATTTCCTTCTTGCATAAATAAGCAGGGTAGATTCTAGTGGCGTGCAATAGACACTGCAATGATATAGATAGTGGTTTGAAAATTCAATTTTATTAACATTTTCGGCTAATTCCGTGGTGAGTTAACCTTCTCGCAAAAATAAGGAGGAGAGACTCTAAACAATTTTATTAACATTTTCGGCTAATTCCGTGGTGAGTTAACCTTCTCGCAAAAATAAGGAGGAGAGACTCTAATGGCGTGCTATAGGCATTCCAATGCAATACAA
>NW_016933554.1:0-9260 GCF_001483705.2 Eufriesea mexicana
AGTGTTGTGGCTCGTCAGGTTGTGCGATGTTGCGTTTGGAGATGTTACGCTTGTATATGTTATGATAGGATATATTTGACGCTTGTGCTATGCACTGCTATTCGGTGTATTTTTGCGCTCTTCGTTGCTCTACTATACCCTTCTCTACTCTGGGGATGCCCGGAATGGCGGTCGTAGCAAGATAGGTTGAGTTAGGTTACGTTTGGTTAGGTTATGCTGGGTTAGATTTGGTTAGGATGGCTTTGGCTTTTGTGCTATACACCAATGCTCGGTGCGTTTCTGCGCCCTACATTGCTCTACAATACTCTGACTATGGAGAGGCCAGTAATGGTGGTCTTCGCACGTTAATTTGGTTTATGCTTTGTTTGGTTAGGTCGTGTTAGTCTCGGTTAGGTATTTATAACTTTGCCTTTTGTGGTATACACTGTTCTTCGGTGGATTTCTGCGCACCGCTGTGCTCTAGTACGTTCCCCTTGGCTCTGGGGAGGCCAGCAATGGTGGCCTCGGAGCGATAGTTTGAGTTAGGTTACGTTTGGTTTGGATAGGTCTGGATAGGTATGGTTAGTGTCACTTTGACTTTTGCGATATACACTGCCATTCGGTCGACACCTGTGCACCGCGTTGCTCTGCTAGCATCTGCTTGACTCTGGGGAGGGCAGCAATAGCGGTCCCGGCACGTCAGGGTGTGATATGTTTATTTTGTTACGGTACGTTTGTTCAGATTAGAATAGGATAGCTTTGACTTTTGTGCTGTACACTGCTATACGGTGGATTTCTGCGCACTACAGTGCTCTAATATGTTCTGCTGGTCTCCGCGGACTACAGCAATATTGGTTTCCGCACGCTAGGCTGTGTTATGTTACGCGTTGCTTGGCTGGGTTAGGATATGTTTGGGAACTGTGCCTTTGGCTTTTGTGCTATAAACTGCTATTCCGTCGATATCTGTACACTGCATTGCTCTACTAGCATCTGCTTTTCTCTAGGGAGGCCAGGAATAGCTGTCGTGGTAAGTTTGGATGAGATAGGTAACGTTAGGTTAGGTTTGGTTAGGATAAGTTTGGTTAGGATGTCTTTGACGTTTGTGCTGTACACTGCTGCTCTGCGGATTTCTGTGCTCTGCTGTGCGCTAGTATATTCTGCTTGGCTATGTGGAGGCCAGCAGTATTGGTTTCGGCTAGTTTGTCTGAGTAAGGCTGCGTTTGGTTTGGTTAGGTTTGGATAGGTTAGGATAGCATAGCTACGTCCTTTGTGCTGTACACTGCTGATCGGCCGATTTCTGGGCCCTACTCTGCTCTAGTACATTCTACATGGCTCTGCGGAGCCCAGATGTTTTGGTCTCAGCACGTTTGCCTCAGTCATCCTGCGTTTGGTTATGTTACTTCTGGCTACGTTAGGATAGGGTTGCTTAGGATTTTGTGCTATACACAGCTACTAGGCGGATTTCTGCGGCATACATTGCTCTACTATACTCTGCTCGACTCTAGGGAGGCCAGCAATCGCGGTCTCTGCACGATAGTTTGGGCTAGGTTACGTTTGGTTTGGTTAGGTTTGGCTACGTTTGGTAGAGACGGCTTTGCCTTTTGTGCTATACACTGTTATTTGATGGCTTTGTGAACCATACTGTGCTCTAGTAAAATCTGCTTGGCTACGGGGAGGCCAGCAATAGTGGTCGCTGGACGTTCGGTTGTGTTATGTCACGTTTGGTTGTGTTACGATTTGTTAGGTTAGGAGAGAGTATTTTGGACTTTTATGTTCTGCGCTGCCATTCGGTGGATTTCTGCCCGCTACTGTGATATAATATGCTCTGCTAAGCTCTGGCGAGGGCAGAAATAGTCGTCGCGGCGGAATAGGTTTTGTTAGGTTACGTTTGGTTAGGTTCGGTTTGTTTGGGATAGGTTCTGATGCCTTTGACCTCTGCTATGTTCACTGTAATGCTGTGGACTTCAGCGCTCCAATGTACTGTAGTATGTTCTGCTTGGATCTGGGGATTCCAGCAATGGTGGCCTCGGCACGTTCGGGTCCGTTGGTATACGTTTGATTATATTACGTTTGGATATGTTAGGAATGGATAGCTTCGACTATTGAGCTGTACACTGCTATTCGGTGGATTTGTGCACTCTACATTGCTCTACCTTGCTCTGCTTGACTCTGTGGATGCCAGCAATAGTGGCCGTGGCACGAAGAGTTGAGTTATCTTACGTTTGATCAGATTAGGCTGGGCTACGGTAGGGTAGGATATCTTTGACTTTTGTGCTATACACTGCTATTCGGTGGATTTTTCCTCTCTACGATGCTCTGGTATGTTCTGCTTGGCGCTGGGGAGCCAGCAACACGTTAGGTTGGGCTACGCTATGTTTTGTTATATTCTCTTGGTTTGGGTTAGGCTTGGGTATCTTAGACTCTTCTGATACACACTGCCATTCTAAGGATTTCTGAGTTCTTCTATCCACTGATATGTTCTGCTTGTCTCTGGGGTGCTAGAAATCGTGGTCGCGGCACGTAAAGATGTGCTATAATACGTTTGGTTATATTACAATTGGCAATGTTTGGAGGTGATACCTTAGACTTTTGCGCTCTGCACTGCTAATGGGCGAATTTCTGCGCTCTCCATTGCTCCACTATACTCTGCTCGCCTATGGGGGGATACTAGTAGTGGCCTCGGCACGTTGGATTGCGTAAGGCTGCGTTTGTTTAAATTACGTATTGATATGTTATTATAGTGTCAGGTTGACTTCTGTGCTACACACTGCTGTTCCATGGACTTCTGCGCTCTCCTGTAAGGTATAACACTCTGTTTGTCTCTATGGACGCCAGGAATAGTCCTCTTGGCAGGTTAGGTTGAGATATGTTCCGTTTGGTTATGTCAAGTTTGGACATATTTGGTTAGGATTTATTTGAATTTTGTAATATACACTGCAGTTCGGAAGATTTCAGCGCTCTACATTTCTCTGTTATGCTCTGAGTAGCTTTCGTGAGGCCAGCAATAGCGGTCGTGGCACGTTAGTTTGGGTTACGTTACGTCTGCTTAAGTTGTGTTTGGCTATGTTTGAAGAGGGTTGCTTTGACTTTTGCGCTATACACTGCTATACGGTGTATTCCTGCGCTCTACCCTGCTCCCATATTCTCTGCTTGGTGCTGGTGAGGCCAGAAATGTTTGCATCGGCACGCTAGATTTAGTTATTCTGCCTTTGGTTATGTTCCGCTTGGATAAGTTAGATTTGTTTGTGTTGCTTTAGGATGAGTCAGACTTGTGTGCTATACACTGTCATTCTTCGGAGCCCTGCGCGCAAGTCTCCCCTAATATACCCTGCTCGGCGATGAGGAGTCCAGCAATGGTTGGCTAGGCACGTTAAGCATGGATTAGTTACTTTTGGTTATGTTCGGTTATGTTGAGTTATGTTAGGATATCTGCTACTTTTCTGCTTTTCACTTCAATGCGGCGGATTTCTGCGCTCTACTGTGCTCTAGTAAACTCTGCTTGACTCTGGGGAGGTGAGCAAGAGTGGAGTAGGCACTTTAGGTTGGGTTAGGTTACATTTGTTGGGTTAGGATTGGATGACCACCCCTTTCGTGCTGTACACAGCCATTCGGCAGATTTCTGTGCCCTTCATTGCTCTACTATACTCTGCTCGTCTCTTGGGAGGCCAGTAGTTGTGGTCTTGACCAGTTAGGATAAGTTAGGCTGCGTTTGGTTACGTCATGTTAGCTTTGGTTAGGATAAGATAGATATGTCTTTCGTGGCATAAACTGATATTTGGCGGATATCCGCGCTCTCTTGTGTTCTAGCGTGTTCTGCTTGGCTCTCGGGGTGCCGATAGTAGTGGTCTCGTCACGTTAGGCCGAGATAGGGTACGTCCGGCTATGTTACGTTTTCTCTGGTTATGTTCGTGTAGCCTCGCCTTTTCCGCTATACACTGCGATTCTGTTGATTTCTGCGCTATACTCCCCTCTATTATGCTCTGATTGGCTTTGTGGATGCCAGTCAACAGTGATATCCTATTGACTTCTGTGCTCTACTGTGCTCTACCATATTCTGCTTGTCCCTGGGGAATCCAGCAAGAGCGGCCGCGGCAAGTTAGGTTTAGTTATTCAACGTTTGTTTAGATTAGGTTAGGTTTAGTTAGGGCAGAATATTTTTTACATTGGGTTATACATTGCTATTTGGTGGCCTTCTGCGCTCTACTGTGATCTACTACACTCTGCCCAACAATAGTGATTATGGCACGATAGGGTGTGTTAGGCTACGTTTGTTAACGTCACGATTGGTTAGGTTAGGAGAGGATAGCTTTGACTTCGTGCTACACACCGTTGTTGGGAGGATTTCCACGCTCCACATTCCTCTACTGCCCTCTGATCGACATTGGGGAGACCACCTATAGCGGTAGTGTCACGACAGCTTGGGTTGTATTACGCTAGGTTAGGTTATGTTCGACTACGTTTGACCAGGATGCCTTTGACTTTTGTGCTATATAACACCATTTTGTGGACTTCTGCACTCTACTGCGCCCTAATATACTCCGCTTCCCTCTGGGAAGGCTATCAGTAATGTTCGTGGTACGTTTGATCGAGTTACGTTACGTTTGCTTTTGTTAGGTTAGGAAAAGTTTGGAAAGTATGGCCTTGAATCTTGTGCAATACACTATTATTCGGCAGATTACTGAGCTCTACTGATCTCTAGTGCATTCTGCTTCGCTATGCGGACGCTTGCAGTATTGCTCTCGACAAGATGGGCTGAGTTAAGTAGCGTTTGGTTATGCCACGCTTGGTTAGGTTAGGAGAGGGTAACTTGTACTTTTGTGCTATACGCCGCTGCTTGGTGGATTTCTGCGCTCTGTTATGCTCTGACTGGCAATGGCGATCCCGGCATTTGTGGCCTCGGCATGTAACGTTGAGTTTGGTTCCCTTTGGTTAGATTAGTTTAGGACAGGCTAGTTCAGGATATCTCTTACTGTTCCGCTCTACACATCAATGCGGCGGATTTCTGCGCTCTACTGTGCTCTAGCATATTCTGCTTGGCTCTGTGGTGGTCAGCAATTGTTATGTAGGCACATTAGTTTCAGTTATGCTACGTTCGGCTATGTTACGTTTAATTAAGTTGGGATAGGATAACAGTGACTTTTGCGTTGTACACAGCTATTCGGATTATTTATGCGCTCTCCGTTGCTTTACCATACACTGCTGGACTCTGGGGAGGCCAGCAATAGTTGTGGCACGATGGGTTTAGTTAGGTTACGTTTGGTAATGACGGCTTTGACTTCTGCGTTATACACTGCTAATCGGTGGATTTCCGCGCTGTACTGTGCTCTAACATGTTCTTCTTGGCTCTGGGGAGGCCAGCAATAGAGGTCCCGGCTCGTCGGGTTTAGTTATTCTACGTTTGGTTAGGTTTGGTCAGGTCAGGTTAGGTGAGGGTACCCCTAACGTTTGTGCTCTGCGCTGCGGTTTGGTGGCTTTCTGCGCTCTACCGGGCGCCAGCGTATTCCGCTTCTCTCCGGGGAGGTCAACAACAGCGGTCTCGGCAAATTAGGTTCAGATACATGACGGTTGTCTATGTTACGTTTGGTTATGTTAGGAAAGGACAGCCCTGTCTTTATGCTATACACCGCTATTCGGTGGATTTATGCCCGCTGCTGTGCTCTAGCGTATTCTACTTGGCGCTGCGGAGGCCAGCAATAGTGGTCGTGGCACGTTAGGTCAAGTTCTGTTGGGTTTGGTTAAATTACGTTTGGATATGTTAGGACAGGGTAGCTTCGACTTTTGTGCTATGCACGGCTATTAGTTGGATTTCTGCACTCTGCGTTGCCCTACTGTACTCTGTTCTACTCTGGGGAGGTCAGTAATAGTGTTCTAGGCCCGTTCGCCTGAGTTAGGCCACGTTTGGTTTCGTTACGTTGGTTTGGGTTAGGGTTCGATAGACCTGACTCACGTGGTACAAACCGATATCAGGTGGATTTATTCCCTCTACTATACTCTACGCCGCCCTGGATTGTGTAGCAAATGTGGTCGCAGCACGTTACGTTCAGTTAGGCTATGTTTGCTTAGGCTTCTTTCGTTTGGGTTATGTTTGCGTGGCTTAGACATTTATACGTCTACTATATGACGTACATGTTCTGCTTGGCTTTGGGGAGGCCAGCAATTTTGTTCGCGGCGCGTTATGATGTGTTAGGTTACCTTTGTTTATTCCACGAGCGGATAGGTCAGGAGGTGATAGTCTTGATCTTTGTGCTGTACACTGCTCTTTGTCGGATATCAGCGATCTACAGTGCTCTAGTGCTTTCAGCTTAGCACTGGGAAGCCCAGCAATAGTGGCCCCGGCAAGATGTGTTAAGTTATGTTACGTTCGGTTAGGTCAGGTTAGGATAAGTTTGGTTGGTATAAAAACTGCTTTTGAGCTTTGCACAGCCATTCGGCGGATTTCTGTGCTCTACTGTACTCTAGTATGCTCTGTTTGACGCAAGAAGTGCAGAAGTGGTGGTCTCAGCACGATAGGTTGCGTTAGATTACGTTTGGCTATGTTACGTTTGGCTAGGTTAGGATATGATACCTCTGACTCTTGTGCTGCACACAGCTATTCGGTGGTATTCTGCGCTCTATATTGCTTTAATATGCTCCGCTTGGCTCAGGGGATGCCAGCAACAGAAATCTCTGTACGTCACGTTGACTTAGGCTACGTCTGGTTATGTCACGTTTGGATATGTTAGGACAGGGTAGCTCCGACTTTTGTGCTATTCACTGCCATTTGGTTGATATCTGCTCCCTAGTGCGCTCTAATATGCTCTGACTGGCTCAGTGGTGGCCACCAATAGTGGTCTCCGTTTCTTATGTTGAGTTAGGCTACGTTCGGTTATGTTATGTTAGGACACGTTTGATTAAGATATCTTCTACTTTTGTGCTATACACTGCAATGCGGTGTATTAGTGCGCTCTACTCTCCTCTATTATGTTCTGCCTGGCTCTGGAGAAGGCAGGAATTCTGGTCTCGGAACGTTAATATGAGTCAAGTTACGTTTGGTTACGTTATGTTTGGTGAGGTTAGGAAGGCTAGCTTTGGATTTTGTGTTATACACTGCTGTACGGTTGACTCTTGCGCTCTACTGCGCTCTCATGAGATCTCCTTTGCCCTGTCGAGACCAGCAATAGTGGCCTCGGCACGTTAGGTCGGGTAAAGTTACGTTCGGTTGTCTTACGTTTGTTAGGTTAGGGAAGGGTAGATCTGTCAATTGTGCTTTACACTGCAATGCGGTGGTTTCCTGCGCTCTGTTCTCCCCTATTGTTCTCTGCTTGACACTGCGGAGGCCAGCCATACTGGTCGTGACAAGTTAGGTTGAGTTACCTCACGCTTGGATAGGTTACGGTTTATTGTGTTAAGCTACGATAGCCTCTACTTTTGTGCCACGCTCTGCTATTCTATGGATTCCTGCTCCCTAATCTCCTCTAATATGTTTGGCTCTGGGGAGGCCGGCAATGATGGTCGCGTCACGTTAGGTTGAGTTAGGTTATGTTTGGTTACGTCACGATTGGTTCGGTTAAGAGGCGCTTGCTGCGACTATTGCAGTATACACTGCTATCCGGCGGATTTCTGCGCTTTACTTTATTCTTGTACATTCTGGTTGGCTCTGCGAGGCTGAGCGATGGGGTTCTAGGCACGTTACTTCGTGTTATGTTACGCTTGGTTATGTTAAGATTGCTTAGGTTGGGCAAGGGTACCTATGACTTTTGTGCTATACACTGCTCTTAGGCTGATTCCTGCGCTCCATGGTGTTCTAATACGTTCAGTCTGGATCTGGGGAAGACTGAAATAGTGGTCTCTGCACCGTATGCTGAGATAGGCTACGTTTGGATGGCTTGCATTTGGACAGGTGTGATTAGGATGTCTTTACTTTTGAGCTCTACACTGCAACGCCGCGTGTTTCTGTGGTCTATTGACGTCTGGTATATTCTGCTTGGCTCCGGGGAGGTCAGCAATAGTGAAGTAGTGCGGTTAGGTGGAGTTAGGTTACGATAGGTTACGTTACGTTTGGCCAGTTTAGGAGAGGTTATCTTCGACCTCTGTGATATGCCCTGCTGCTGGGTGGATTCTTGCGCTATAACGTTATCCCATGTGTACAGTTTCGCTCTGGGAGGGACGGCGACGCTGCTCTTGGCATTTTATGTTGAGTTAGGCTACGATTGGCTGTGTTAGGTTAGGTCAGGTTAGGTTAGCATATCTTTGACTCTTGTGCTTTAAACTTCTTTGCAGCGCATCTCTGCGCTCTACTGTGCTCTGCTGTATTCTTACGGGCTCTGCGGAGGCCAGCAATAGTCGGCTGGGCACGTTATGTACAGATAGCTTACGTTTTGTTTGGTTAAGTTTATTTCTGTTAGGAGAGGATATGTTCGACTTTTGTGCTGTACACTGAAATGGGCCGACCTCTGCCCCCGGCTGTGCACTACAATATTCTGCTTGTCTCTAGGGACGCCAGCAGTAATGTTCGCGGAACGTTATGTTGAGTTTTGTTACGCTTGGTTATGTTAGGTTAGGCTAGGTTTGGTCAGGATATCCTTGACTTTTGTGCTATTCACGGCACTGCGGTCGATTTCTACGCTCTACTGCTCTCTAGTATATTCTGCTTGGCCCTGCACAGGCCAGAAATAGTGCTCTTGGCACGTTAAATTAAGTTAGGTTACGTTTGGTTGTGTTCGCTTTGTTTCGGTTAGGCTAGGATATTTATGACTTGTGTTCTGTGCACTGCAATGCGGTGGACTTCTGATCTCTGCTGTGCTCTGGTATGTTTCGCTTTGCTCTGGGGATGCCAGTAATAGTGGTCTTTGCGTATTTTGTTTAGGTTGCATACGTTCGGCTATGTTACGTTTTCCTCGGTTAGGCTTGGTTAGTTTCGACTTTTCTGCTGTACACAGAGATTCTATGGACACCTGTGCTCTACTCTCCTCTATTGTGCTCTGCTTGCCTTTGTAGAGGCCAGCAATTCTGATCGCGGCTCGTTAGCTTCTATAATGTTGCGCTTGGTTATTATACGTTTGGCTAGGTTAAGATACGATGTCTTTGGCTTTTGCGCTATACACTGCGATTCGGTGGATTTCTGCGCTCCACATTGCTGTGCAATACTCTGCTCGACCGTGGCGTGGCCAGCAATAGTGGGTGTGATACCATAGGTTGGGATACGTGACGTTTGGTTAGGCTAGGTCGGTTTATGTTTGGTCATGATAACCCTGACTCTTGTGCAATACACTACTGGACGCCGGATATCTGCACTCTACTGT
>NW_016933555.1:0-616 GCF_001483705.2 Eufriesea mexicana
ATTTTCGACTAATATCGTGGTGTCCTGACTTTCTTGCATAAATAGGGGCGAAACATTCTATTTCCGTGCAATAGCCATTGCAATGCTATAGAATCTGTCTGGAAAATACAATTTTATTGGCATTTTCGATTAATATCGTGGTGAGCGTACTTTCTTCGATAAATAAGGAGGAAAAATTCTACTGGCGTGCTATTGCCATTGAAATGCTACAAAATCTGGCGGGAAAATACATTTTTATTGACATTTTCGACTAATATCGTGGTGTCCTGACTTTCTTGCATAAATAGGGGCGAAACATTCTATTTCCGTGCAATAGCCATTGCAATGCTATAGAATCCGGCGGGAAAATAAAAATTTATTGACGTTTTCGACTAATATTGTGGTGCCATAACACTCTTGCATATATAAGGAGGAAAAATTCTACTGGCGTGCTATTGCCATTGAAATGCTACAAAATCTGGCGGGAAAATATAATATTAATGACATTTTGAACTAATATCGTGGTGAGCAATCCCTCTTGCCTAAATACGGGGGAAAGTTTCTATTGGCATGCTATTGACGCTGCAATTCCATAGAATCTGCCTGGAAAATTCGATTCTATTAACATTTTCGGCTA
>NW_016933556.1:0-1157 GCF_001483705.2 Eufriesea mexicana
GGGTGCATGGATGGATGGATGTATGGATGGATGGATGTATGAATGTATGGATGTATGTAAGGATGGATGTTTGAATGTATGGATGTCCTTGAGTTATCTATGTTTGCATGTATGTATGTATGGATGTATGTTTGTACGGAAGTATGTATGTACGGATGCATGAATGTATGGATTCGTGGGTGGATGAATGGTTGGGCGGATGGACGGAAGAACTGATGTATGTATGGATGTTTGTATGGATGAATGTATGGATGTATGCACGGATGTATCTATGGATGTTTCTATTTATGTATGTATGGATGTATGTATGGATGTATGTAAGAATGTATGTATGGATGTAGGAATGGCTGAATGTATAGGTGTATGTGTGGATCTGTGTATTGATGTGTGTATGGATGCATGGAAGGATGGATGGACTGGTGGATGGATGTATGGATGGAAGGATGTAAGGATTGATGGATGTATGGATGGGGTGTATGTTTGGTTGGATGGATGTATGGTAGTATGGATGTATGGATGGATGTATGTATGGGTGTATGGATGTATATAAGTATGGATGTATGGAAGACGGATGTATGGATGTATGTATGTATGGATGTATGGATGGATAGATGTATGGAATGATGGATGTATGGATGGGTGCTTGTATGGATGGATGGATGTGTGGTTCGAAGGATGTAAGGATGGGTGAATGTATGGATGGATGGTTGTGTGGAAAGATAGATGTATGGATGTATGTATGTATGGATTAACGGTTGTCTAGATGGCTGGATGTATGAATGGTTTGAGGAATGGATGGACGTATGTACGGACGTATGGATGTATCGATGTATATATGTATGAATGTATGGATGTGTTGATCTATGTTTATATGTATGTACGAATGTTTGGATGTATGGATGAATGGGTGTATAGATAGATGGAGATATGGATGGATGGATTTGTGGATACATGGTTGTATGATTGTATGGATGTGTGGATGTATGGATGTATGGATGTATGCATGTATGGATGTATGCATGTACGAATGTATGGATGTACCGAGGCATAGATGTATGCGTATGTGTGTGGACGAATGGATGTGTGGATGGACAGATGAGCGGCTGTATGTGTGGATGTTTGTATGGATGAATGTATGGATGCATTCATGGATGTAT
>NW_016933557.1:0-532 GCF_001483705.2 Eufriesea mexicana
CGAAAATCAGTGTATTGCACAAGAGTGGAGGCTATCCCGACCTAACCTTAACTATGGTAGCGTCACCGTCCGCAACATAAGATATCCTAACGTGCTGGGACCTCTATTGCTTCCATGCGCAGAGCCAAGCAGTATACAATAGAGCAGAGCAGAGCGCAGGAGTCCACCGAATAGTAGTGCATAGCGCAGGGGGCAAAGCTATTCTACCCAAATCTAATCAAACGTAGCATTGCCAAACGTAACATAACTAAGCCTATCACTCCGCGGCCACTACTGCTGGCCCCCGTATCCTATGTTAGGACTGGATACTTCTTCAACACACACTGCTATTAGGAGCATTGCTGCGCTCTACTGTGCGCTACGGTGTTCCGCCTGAACCTGGGGAAGCCAGCAGTTGTGGTCTGGGCATCATACGTTGGGATAGGCTGCGTTGGGTTAGGATGGGCTGGGTCAATTTATGTCAGGATGACTTCGACTTTTGTGCTATACGCTGCAATGGGGTGGATTTGTGCGCTCTACTGTGCTCTCATAT
>NW_016933558.1:0-28252 GCF_001483705.2 Eufriesea mexicana
GTCCCTATTCCGCTAAAGTAAGCCCCGACGGGAAACTACGCAGTGGCCTGTCACACACACTCGAACTTCCGGCCCTATTTTACGAAAACGCGTACGAAAATTCCAAAAAAAGACATTGTATCTGATACAGGAAATTCTACGCTATCGAATTAGGTAAAAAATTTCTTATCACCAGGCCCTATTCCGCTAAAGTAAGCCCCGACGGGAAACTACGCAGTGGCCTGTCACACACACTCGCACTTCCGGCACTATTTTACGAAAACGCGAGCGAAAATTCGGAAAAAAACAACTGATTCTGTTAGAGAAAATTCTGTGCTATCGAATTAGGTCATAGACTTCTTATCAGCTGTCCCTATTCCGCCAAAGTAAGCCCCGACGGGAAACTACGCAGTGGCCTGTCACGCACACTCGCACTTCCGGCACTATTTTACGAAAACGCGTACGAAAATTCGGAAAAAAACCATTGATTCTAATAGACGAAATTCTACGCTATCGAATTAGGGCAAAAATTTCTTATCGCCAGGCCCTATTTCGCTAAAGTAAGCCTCGACGGGAAACTACGCAGTGGCCTGTCACACACACTCGCACTTCCGGCACTATTTTACGAAAACGCGTTGCGAAAATTCGGAAAAAAACAATTGATTCTAATAGACGAAATTCTACGCTATCGAATTAGGGCAAAAATTTCTTATCACCAGGCCCTGTTTCGCTAAAGGAAGCCCCGGCGGGAAACTACGTAGTGGCCTGTCACCCACACTCGCACTTCCGGCACTATTTTACGAAAACGCGTGCGAAAATTCGGAAAAAAGGAACTGATTCTGTTAGAGAAAATTCTGTGCTATCGAATTAGGTGATAAACTTCTTATCAGCTGTCCCTATTCCGCTAAAGTAAGCCCCGACGGGAAACTACGCAGTGGCCTGTCACAGACACTCGCACTTCCGGCACTATTTTACGAAAACGCGTGCGAAAATTCGGAAATGTTATACTTCAAAGGCGAACCATCCAAATCAGAAGAAATTTTCCTACTATTAGAAAAGTTTATTCTAACGAGTGAAAACGCAATATACCAATGCATGGTCGAAGTTAGGAAGATTTAGCAATAACATGAACGGCAGAGCATGATTTATTATTGCATCTATGTACCGTTGAAATCGAGGAAGTATTCTAAAAGCTGTTAAGGAACTGCCTATTCCTAGCAATGCTAACCAATATCCTATTGGACGATCGAATTCTGGAATCTACGATTGATGTCACGTGATTATTTCGTTGAGTTATTCGCACACACACCAGTTCATTTCACTAACATCACTTTTTTTCACATGTGGTATATTACCACCGAACAAATGTTCACAGTAAGTTATCCTATTCTTGATAAAGTTCTCTTAATTTGTTTAACTTCTGTTGTGGTCCTTTTGTAAATATCACCACGATGGTGCAGAAGTTCAATGTTCTGAAATAATAAGTGATACTGTATATTATCGTGCTTGAATACTTATTTTATCTGTTGCAGTAATTAAAACACTGATCAATAATTACACTTCCTCACGTAACGTTTTGTTTTGACACTGAAAATTTCACTTTAACGCGTATAAACATTCCACCACGTGTTACCGACATGTTGGATTCGCGTCGACTGGAAGTGGCTACAATTGGACAAGCTGTGCTTCGTTTTCGCGGGAAGATCCAAAAATACAAATATGTCACTGTTATGAAAATAACAAATTAAGAAGTGCTTAATTTGCACTACAGGAAGGTTATATATTTATAAAATTAATTATTAAATTAATTATGAAAATATATTGTATAGTAATATATAATACCTATATGTATTAATTACAAAATTTGATACATGAGCAGTATGATCATCTTTATTGAACATATTTTTAAAAAATTCTGTGAATGCACTATTAATAACGTGTAAAAGCATTCTGAGATGTGCAATGTGTATATATAAATTATGTAAATTCGTAAAATTTCTTAAAAATTTCGCTTTTTGTAACTTTAAAATGTTGTTTCAAACACTTATATGTCAAAAACTCTTGTTACAAAGAAGTAAATGGCACTTTTATGTTGTTTCTATAATGTGTGCATGTAATTCATGAATTAATTGCATAGAAGTTAGTAATTAATGGAAAACGAATGGTATCCTCTGTATGAATTCATGTCCTCTGTGGAATAATTATTAATAATTAATTAATTAAGGAAAAATTTATAAATGCATAAATTATGGTAAACATATATTTGCTTCTAACAATAGTTAATAGTTAATATACATTTCATTCAGATAGGAAGGTAATTATACATACTTATTTATTTTATGCTTTAGACCTCTTTAGTAATGCTAGTGTTAAACTGAACGATATTCTTCAGCAGTACAAAGGTTATGCTATATCGTTTATTTAATTACATTGTCAATACAAATCTTAATCTGTAATGGTTGTTGGGTAATTCTTGTAAAGTTTTCTTTTTCTGAAATGAAATCCGCAAACAAAATTGCCCTATTACTCTCAGATTTCAAAAAATATGTGTTTTTCTAAAAACACATGATTTTTAAGTGTGGTCTTATTCCTGTCCACTTCTCATATACTGTTGTATCTATTGCTTTTGTAGGGCTTTTATTTTGCAAATAAGCTGTTAAATATACAGCTTTCATCCACAACTTCTTTCCTGTTCCACTGTCATACAGGACTGCTTGTATCGTATCCAATAATGTTCGATTAAGCCTTTCCATTCACTTGAGACGTGTTATGTGTCATATAATCCATTACAATTCCTTTGTGTGAACACCAATTCTTGAACTCTCAGATGGTATATTTTCCTCCATTATCATATCCAAGTCTGTGTGTTGTTCCACTTTGCTTCTGCTGCTGTAACATACTTTTACAATCTCTATAGTGCTTCTGTATTTGATTCCATAAGATATATTGTTTCAAAACTAATAAAATCTAAGGTTGTCGTCACATATCTATCTCTGTCCCATATCTAACTCTACAAGCCCACGTATATTAGAATGTATTATTTCTAGAAACCTTTACGCCCTTTTTCTTGTCTCAACAAATGAAGACTTTGATTGCTTTGTTTCAACACATATTCAACTCTCTCATGTTTCCAATATTTGGGTGGCTCAATTTTCTGTGCTAGTCTACCAGCTTCTTGTTCCTCTGTACTTCTAATACTCTCACTGTATTTTTTCCTTTGACTCTTCCACGCTATAAAGTCTATCATTACATTTCTTCTCTACTAATATTGTTTCTTCATTCTCATAAACTATTACTTCATTTTCCTTGAACATCATCTCATCATCAATCCCAGTTATCAGATCTACTGACAATAAATTCTTTCTCAAATGTAGAACATACATGTATTATTTCTTTGCACTGATATCCAATTTCCATTCTTATTTCCTGCTATTCTTTAAAATAGTCTACTTTACTAATCGCATGTCTCTTTGTTCCTGAGTTTAAAATCCATTGTGCTGTTCCATTACTCTCTGCCAAGAAACATACTTTCTGTTTTTATCTTTATCTCCTATTTTTCCTTCCAAATGATTAAAATACTTACATGTCCCACGTGGAGGGTACATTTCTTAAGCCTCTTTTCATCCTGATCCTAAAAGTTTTTTAGAACTTTATTGCAATCATCCATAACTAAAATATTTTATTTCTCCGTTACCTTTATTGTCTTTCCAACATCTATGTGCAAGATATTTAGTTGAGTTGCACTTGAAACATTCTTTTTCCTGAGCTTTGAGAACCGCATGTTCATTTTGATATGCTTTTTCCCTCATGTCCTGATCAATTAGTCAAGCAGTGAAATAATCTATTGTCTTTTCTTCTTCCTGCGTTAACTCCCAGGCAGTTGCAAATAGATTATACCTGCCCAGCAACATAGTCAAGATTTTAGTTGCAAGTGTTGTTTCTCTTATCTTATTTCCTAATGCATGCAATTTGAATACTTACCCCGCAGATATGCAGCGTAGATTAAAATATCATGTTCACTTTTATATTTATAAACAAAAAATTCCACTATATGAGAACATTTTCGCTGTTCTGTATCTTTCTTATAGATATTGCTTCACTTTACCCACAACTCATGCCTCGATGTACAGATTGTTACATGAATTAATAATTCTTCGCCTATGACAGAAATTATTACATTTTCAACTTCCTGTTTGCACTTTTTTACATTTCTTGGTTCTTTCATTATATGTCTATACAAACCTTGTAACCGTAGAATGAGGCCCACTCTAAATTTCCACAAATGATATCTATCTTCACCCTTTTATCTGTTGATATTTCCAATTTCCATCTCGAATTTTCTTTCTCGCACTAAAGCATGTGGCTAGCGTTCTGATTTCATAACCTGTTGATTTATTTTTTTCTCAGTACATGCACACCCAAGGTCTTCTTGCATTTTTATCGCTGCTACAATCTCTTGACATTTCCACCAGTTACAGATTCATTCTCTATTTGCAGTTGAAAATATGTATCATACGCTTTCAAATAATTATTAATAACATCATCAAGTTACTTATGAAAAGTGTTTAAAAATGTTGCATACAGTTTCAGCTTTGCAAAAGAACTACAAAAGTTCATAAATTAATTACAGGAGCTTGGTAATTTGTTAATTGTGCACTGCCGATTTGATATATTAATATGTATTAGGTGCACATAAACAGAGCAGCTAACCATCTATGATTTTCAACCAGAAGCTGAGGAAAGTAACAGGAACACAAAATGTGCAAGGAGATCCCCTAAACCTCGTGGAGATACAAACAAAGACCGAAACGATTCAGTAAAGAAAAATTAACAAATTAGGCAATTTCTGCGATAAATTTATGAACTTTTATAATTGCATCGTAAAGGCGCAATTTTAAGGAACTTTCTATTATAATTTTGGATGCAAATTTCTTGCGATATAATTAATTATTAGTGAATATTTTACGGAGTATTTGTACTGATCCCGAAGATACTATTACTTCTCCATTAATTACTATCTTTCGTGCAATTAATTTATGATTTACACCCTTGCATTATAAAAACAATATCCTTGGGAATATTCACACAGCATTCTTGTTCATATTTTACTCCTACTTCTGCTTATTAAATATTTTAACGAACAACCATGCCAGTCCTTGTTATCGAATCACATTTGCCTTCAAATAATTATTGGAAAAATAAAATGGAAGAGTATTGCATAAAAAGTACGCTCGGCATCTTATTTTCAAATTTTGATAACCAATTATAATTATCCAGAAACACAAATAATTATAATTATAGACATTGATAAACTCTAGATACTCTCGCCTAACTTTTAATACAAGAATGAACCTCCTAACATTCCTATCTTTCATGTAATACTTCATTTTACACAAAAATTGTGCCTTTTTAAAAAAAACTAACATTTTTCAGAAATTGAAGTTGATAGAGAAATTTCGATTACGGAATCATTTTACGGAAAATGAACTCTAAGAAGAATCACGTAATGGATATCACAGAAAAGATTAATGAAAAAGTTAAAATTTGTTGGACAGTATTATTAATAGAACTTATTATTGTTTTAGCAATATTGAAATATACATTTGTTAATTTTGTTGTCTGTATTATATCACAATACATTTCACCGCGAAGAATTCGTTTTCGTTACACATTCGCCATTACTGTTTACGAGCAATCATTCTGTTAACCTGATTCTTAAAATCCCGTAAGTACCCTAGCTTTGAATGTATGCTTGCATTGCTACCTTTCGCAGATTTGATATTTTTTCTCGCTAGAAACGAGTTACTCAAACGCAGTGAAATATCTTTTTAATTAATTCGTGCTTGTTCGCGTAATCAATTTGCACAGATTGCTCCAGAAATTCCCACGAATTCTGTGGTAACCATAGCATTAACGTGGCACACGTTTCCGCGAGATCTAATTACAACCACGTTATTAAAATACGCGTTTGTATGCAGCTCGTCGACGAAGCCCGTCTTTTGAAACGCGAAAACTGAAACTCTCTTTCTCTCTCTCTCTCGCTCTCTCTCTCCTTTATTCACTTTTTCTTCCTCCTTCTCCGCATTCGCGTTCTCTCTCACGCTTACTCTGTTGTACGCGATACAAACGATCGAGATGTCGGTGTAATTAAAAGGAACGGAGGGAAGCTTTCTTTCCGGATTGGCAAGAAAGTTGACTCATTAAAAGGAATCGTTGGTCCACGCAGTTACTTACCGTCCGATTCGGCAGAAACTTCCAAATGAACCGGGAACTTTCGATCATATCCTAGCCATAGAGTTCCGCCATGTTCGTAATTAAATTACGTGTGCCTCGGCCGAAAGACCACCACTAGAATTTTGTTATTAAACCTCGTTATTAACTTTCACATATTTATTACGAAACTTCCGGGCAAAAACTTCGACGCTGAACAAAACGAACGATTCTGTTTGTCATGATTAGCCAGCGGCGGAACTTCGCATCCAGGCACCCGGTACTAAAAGTAAAGTCTTAAAGCACTGATCTACCGAGCTTTCAACCACTTTGTATTAATTCGCGAATAATTTGCAACTCCAATACGCGACGTCAGTTATTGATAGTAATACAATTTTGAATGTTTTAATTAATGATTACTATAGAGAAGTTTCGCATCGAGTGCATGATTAAACGATGAATATAATAATTTATAAATGCGTATATATACATTTTCTTCCTTTTCTTCGTGAATACAAAGTTAATTTATTTTCCCAGTGTTTTAGAAAAAGAAGGAGTAAATATTTATAAAAATATTATCGATATTTAATTAACTCGATTATTTTACTTAATATCTAGAAAGAGAAGTATTGTTTAGGGTGAAACTTTAATAAACAGTGTGAAAGAGTAAAATCAGAAGAGTATTAATAATTGTAGTATAATTATATTATAATTATTATTATAGTTATTATTTTAACACTTCCTTCAATGTTGATGACGCGCACGCATGCGTCATAGTGATTTGTCATTTCGTAGCGAATGACGCATACTGTCATGAATCATTTTCTGCCAAGTAACATTACTCCAAATATGTGAAGAGTTTTCCAGGTATTTGCCTTTCTCTCGCAGAGGTGAAGAGTAACATAAATGTGATAGAAAATTTGATACAAAATTCGATTTCCGCCACCAGAGACGCCACCATTTTCTTTTTCAGTCATATTGAGTGTAACAAGAAAACTTTTTATTGATTTAAAGAACCTTTCCTATTGATTTAAACTGTTCGAAGTGGAACAGAAAATTTGCTAAACCGAAGTACTCTTGAAAGTATAATTTCCATATAATTCGTATCATTTCCATTTCATGGAAAGCTCACAAAAATTCCAATAAATATTCAGTTAATGCGAGATCAGAAAGAAAAACGTAAAACTTAAAATATCCAAATGCTTAACGTGCTAATTCCCTTTTTAAATATCTCACTTGAATAATTAGCTTTGTTATACAGTCATTAGTAAGTTCACGTAAAGCTAGCCACTAAAGTGAACTATCGACTAGATTTTCGTTAAAAGTTAGTCCACAAGTACGGAACTTTTGATTCACGTTCAGTTTAAACGATTGCCATAATTGAATTACTATTCGCTAACTCTCGTTAGGAACATTTTATTGGGTGTTCCAATTTTAAGAAACTTGTATAACGATACGAAAGTTTTTGAACGTTTCCAGGGGGCTTCATCTTCGGGGCTTCAATTACGTCAACTTATCAAGGGTACACCTTATCAATTAAATTTTCGAAGTAATTTACCACAGTTACAAACTCGCTCTTAAGTTTGTGTATTACAGATAACTAAAAATATAACGTGTAAAGTCCTCCAAAAAAATAATGAATTTACAAATTTTAATGTGATATTTAATTACTCGAATTAATTTACTTTTTAATTGCTTAAATTAAGCAATTAAATTAATTTCCTTGCAATAGTAGACAAAATACTTAGAGCCTCGGATAATTAACGACTAGATAATCGATGTTATGCGCAATTTACTATGCGATGCTCAAGATGAAACAGAATATGGAAAGAAGTTCGTGGATAATACCTATCAGGTATATACCTTCAATATATACTATAAAATGAGTTGCAATATTTTATGTATGATGTTCTATGCATATACGAAACCTAAAATGGTTAAATCGACACAGTAAATTTTATAAATGTGCACGTCCACAAATGCATTTAATCTCTTTTTAAATGTGTTAAACTAAATAGTTATATTAAATATGTATACTGATTAATTAATCTAAATAGTTTACAAGATATCGGCAGGAAGTAGTCAATAATACAGGATATTAACAGTTCGCAATTAGTAATGGAATCCATATTGAAAATGTTAGATAATATACTTTCCACTTATATACGTGTGGAAATTTCATATTAAAAATTTAATAACATTTGTACGGGTTAATATGATTTTGTAGAATTTAATCATAGGGATTGGTTGATTATTTTCTTTTTAATTTAATGTTTATTGGTGTATAGTGTTTATTAATTACTAGGGTAATCGAATAAACTGTGTTGCATTAGGTAAAATTAGATGGAATTATCAATAAATGAGACTATAAATAAAATTGTATTGAAAAATAATAAAAAAGTACACAAAGATTGCTCAAACATTCTTAAAAAATTGTTCAGAATTATTAAATTAAAAATACTAATAAATAAAATCATTTGTTTAACATAATAATATCAAGACTAAAATTCTTTGCTTCTTCTAAATATTTACATATTAGAAATAATAATAAAAAATTTTAAAAAGGAAAAATTTTTCTTATTTGATATTTAAAATTTTAAAAAGGAACACTTTTTCTTATTTGATATTTTAATTTCTGAAAATACCTGTCTTCTTTTAAATAAACTACTTATTTCTTTAAAAATATTTTATAAATACATTACTTTATTATATGATATAGTATTTATTATTTAAAAAATTAAATGCGTCTTTATTTAATATTTAAAATGAAGTTAATTTATCTAAACAAATAACGCGCAACAATTTATATGTCACGTCTAGAAATGTTTGTATAAAATTATCAGCGACATAACCACAAATTTTGATCTTTAATTTTTAGGATAAAAGGTCTTGTAAAAATGTGAAATAATTGAAAAATATGCAAATTCTATGGAAGGGAAGGAAATTATACGTAAAAAATGCAGATGATTTGAGAACTATTTAATGCTTCTCTGCATATTTTATATTTGAATATATCTTCAACGATATGGCATTTAAATCTGCATTAACAATTTAACAAATATTCATACAGGGCCGATTTCAAGGTATAATATTTGAAAATAATTATAGTATATCTTTTATTTATGTATTTATAATATTTACACCACAATGTGTATGCTATGCATTGTTTAAATTCAAGATATACCATTTTGGTGGTTATTATAATTTCAGGCATTTAAATTATAATAATTTTCATTAAATGCTATTCATATATCTGTACTAAAATACCTAAAATGCCTCCACTGATTGCACGAGTAAGGTTGACTATAATTTTGCAAAATTTAATCTTATCATGCCTGGGTAAAATTTATGCTTTTCTTCAATGTTATTTTTGATCAAAACATAGAGACCTTATTTCTAAAAAGTAACATGTATGTTCATATTACAGTAAATTTAATGCAAATGTTTGCAACGATCAAATAATTTTTAGTATTTAATCATGAGAGTAACTTTTGTTTCACATAACAAAATTGTGAAAGTTTTAAATAAACCTCTGAATACTCGAATCGGTATAAAATAAATTTCATTTAATAATTAATAAAGATAAAGAAATTTCGTATGAAACATTAAATACGTTTAAACAAAATTAACACTTATATGCAATTGGTACAATCATATTTTCGATTTCTTCGATGCAAAATTAATCACTACTCAATTTGAGCAATAATGAAATCAAATTTACGATGTCATTCATATTTTTGCAATACTACTTCAGAGATAAAACCACTCAGCTATAAAAATATTCGTACAAAATTAATCAAAGTTCTTAACGTAAACTGCCAAAACCAAATTACTCATCCACGAATAATATACGAAAACCTCGAAGTACTTCATCCGAATACCATCGTTGTCAAGCTCCATTAAAATTTACAACATATTTTTGCAAACTTTCAGCATCGTCAATTCGACCAATTAAAAACTCGACCAGTGAGAGTAACTCTAGTATAATTTCATCGCGATTACACGAACACGAGGATTCCTGTCAAAATTAATCGAATTGAAAATCTCGGCTTAATTTACACGTCTGAGACCAAGAATCCAACAACGATGAACGAATACCTCGAAAATTGCGAGTCGATCGAAACAAACGACGATGAAGGATTCAAAGAGAAGACGAGAATAGCAGAAGTCGCAGCAGCCACTTTGTGCAGGCTGAACAGCATAATGAAGCAGATGAAAGACTGGCGTGACGATCGCATGAAACTGAGATCCAACATTTGGCGACTGAAACTGGCCTTGCGCGTCGCTGGAAGAGAAACTGACGATACCTTGCACGCTGACCCCTTGATCGAGCACCAGAGAGCAGAGATCAAACGACTAGAGACAGCCAATAAGGAATTAAAGAAAGAGATCGCGAACATCAAGTCAGCTCTGCTCAATGATGGCTACGTTACCGAGGAAGTCACTTGGAAATCAAACGACAAGCTCGTAGAGGTTAAACAGGGATATTTAATAGAGAGAGAACGTTTGAACAACGAGATTCAGTACCTGAAAAGTCGGCTGAGCGAAGTCGAAGAGGGTCACGAACACAGTTCGGAAGTGGAGCACTTAAAATGCAAGCTGAAACACTTCATGATGGTCGACTATACTATGGAGATTATATTCACCGATATAGTTAACAAAGTCGCTGAGACAATAGCGAATTTGTCGGAGGAACTGGTTAACGTGAATGAACGTTTGCACAGATCGCGAATGAAGAACGATAGCTTGTACGTCGAGATCGATAAACTGAAGGCTACATTGCGGTTCAAGAGTGGCAACCTCGTGGATTATCAGAAGAGGATCGCCGAACTAGACAATCTGACGAAACATTTGAAAATGGAACTAAAGATAGTCAAGATCAATTACGGCGACAACTGGGGTAGCGATTCAAATTTTCAGAACAGTCTTAAGAACTTCGAAAGATTGGTGCAGGATTTGAGGAACAAACTGAAGAACGACCACGAAGCTCTCCTTGCTGGTGGTGATCCAGATTGCTTGAAGTACATCCAGAAGATCATCGAGCTGCGTATCAATCTTAAACAGCTGCACGTTGAACTGGCCAAGCTCACCGACGATGTCCATTTCTCGTGTCCTGAAAAGATAACAGAATGTAACAGGTATCTGAAACAGCTTTCGACCTTGGACTCTACGTTGAAGGAGATCAACGACGAGATCGACAAGTTGAAGAACAATCACGTGAAGAAGCATTACGGAATCGACTGCACCGGGGGTCTGGAGTACTTGAATAAAATAGAAGAGCTCGAGACGATGATCGAGAAGGCGAGATCGACGATGAATGGACTGAATCGTCGCGCTGAAGGGAAATCAAACGGGTCGAAGGACATCGAAGAATTGGAAGATTTCGTAGGTAGAGTGTGTCACGAGATCAAGCAGCTGGAAGTGATCGTAGTGTCCAACGATCGTTCGAGTGGGTTCAAGAGGATCGAGCAGTTGGAGGACTCGATCGTGCAATTAAAAACGGAGCTAAACGAGAAGGACGAACACGTGAACGTTCTTAACCAGAAACTGTGCGACACGGAGAACCTGATGGAACACAGGATGAAGGAGCTGGAGGATGCGCAGAAGAAAATTGTCGTACTAATGGTGGAGAACGAAGACTTGAAAGGGAAGATGAAGAGGACAGAGGAGAGGTCGACGGAGATCCAACGTGAACTGGAAGACTCGAAGAAGGAGATAGAGCAACTGCAACAGGTGAAAGGCGAGGCGAGTTTAACGAGAAAGAAATTACAAAATCTTCAGGGCGATAAGGAGGGGCTGTTAAAGGAAATGGGAAAAATTCGTGACGCTTTGCAAAGGAAAAACGACGAGAAGAGCACGCTGGAGAAAACATTGAACGCGAGGATCGCTGATTTGGCGCGGAACCTTCAGACTGCCACGAAGGAGAATGAAAAATTACAGGCCAGGACGAACGAATTAGAACGAATTAGATGCAAACGAGAAACCACGAATGTCGAGAGGGAAAACGAGAGCATGAAACGATCACGAGAAACTGCGGAGAAAATGAACGTGGAATTGCAACAGCTGAAGGTGAATTTAGCAATTTCCAAGGAGAGCCTCGACAACGCGAATCGCGAGATCGCCGATCTGAAAGTTAAACTAGACTGTATCTCTGGGGAGAAAACGAAGCTACAAACGGACGTCTTTCACTTGGAGTCGAAGAAGGAGATGCTCGTGTTTCAACTGGACACCGAGAAGGCTACTGCCGAGGGGAGGCTGAGAGATATCACGAAGTTACAATCGGATTATAACGAATTAGACGTCAAAATGGCTAACTTGAAAAAGGAAAAGGAACATTTGAACACGCACTTGACGAGTCTGAGGATCGAAAAGGATGTCCTAGAGAAATCCCTGAAACACGTTCACGACAAGTGTTCCATACTCGAGGATGAGATTGATAGATACAAGGCTGAGCGCGAGGGCCTAATCGAAGAGGTCAGAAACTTCAGAACGAGCAACGAAAATTTAAGCGACAAATTGGAAAAAATACAAACGGATTTAGATGGTGCAGGGGATAAGATAAAGCGACAAGAACTCGAAAATTCGAGGTTGCATGACGATTTGAACCGATTGACTTTGAAGAATGCTGGCTTGGAAGGCCGCTTACAAGCGCTCCTGGTGGAGAAGAGCGAACTGACGACACGTATTAACGAGCTAAACGAAGAGACCGTTGCGCTGAAAGATCAGTTGGACGAAGTTAAAAAGGCGAGGGAATGCTCCAACGTCGAGTTGTCTAAATTAAAAATAGAATATAACAAATCGACATCAGAAAACAAAAATCTACGTAGCCAGCTCGACGAGGTGAAACAAAGTAACGGGACGCTGAAAGAAGCTAACGAGGATCTAAAGCTAAGAGCAAATGAGATCCACAGCGAGTGCAGAATACTAGGGAACCAACTGAAGATCTTGGAGGGAATGAACGCTATATTGAAGAAGGAGAAAAAATTATTGGAACAGGAATACATGAACAGTCTACGATCGAAGGTATCGAAGATAGAGAAGAATGGAACCGTGGCATACAACGAATCCAATTTTTCCAACGAACAAACGGAAACGAAACAGACGAAGTCTGGAAAACGCGCGAGTGACAAAGCGAAGGCAGCGGAGGCGAAAGAGGGCCTCAAGAAACTAATGGTGGAGAACGAATCGCTGAGATTCGAGATACTAAACTTGAGAAGTCAGAACTTCGAGGTCAAGATGCAATTGACTCGCATGAAAGATGAGCTTCAGAGGCAGAAGGACGAGTTGGAGAAGAGGATAAGCGAAACAGCGATTAAACCTATCTCGAACAAGCTAGAGATCGTGAATCTATATTACAAAGAGATCAACAGCTATTCCGGCCATGGTCTCGGTAATATGAGCGCAGTGACACGTTTTGGGCAGTCGAGTGTATGTCCTTACGACGATGCAACGACGGAACAGGAGAATGTGACAGAGATCGAGAATCTGTTGGAAATCATGAACAAACTAAAAGTGGAGAACGTTGCCCTGAAAATGGAGGTGAACTCTCTGAGGTGCAACTTGGTTGTTAATTTCACGGAAGACGAGAAGCGAAGGAACGAGATACGAATCGCGGCGGAGGAGATTCAAGCATTGAAAGCGGAATTGACGAAACTGAGGGACGAAAAAGAGTCTTTACGGGTTCGACTGGATACATCTGGAACGAAATTGGATTGGCTAGAATCTGAGAAGGCTGCTTTGAAGGATGAGCTGTATAGCTTGAGAAAAATCAATGCGGACCTCAAACACAAAGCAAGCGAATTTCGAAACGATTATCAAAAGTTGAAAGAGAAGAGCGTAGGATTCGAGGGCTGCATCGTGCGGGCGATAAAAAAGATAAAGAAATATACGATGAACGCTGACAATCAAGCCAGCCCTGACGACGAACTCAAGGTGCTTTTGAAGAAATACATCTCGAATGAAGAAATTTTATATTCGATCGAACAGAGAATAAATATAGATGAGACGTGAATAAATTTTGCAAAGGTATAATTCGGTGAGATTAATTTATCTCGATGGGGTAAAACGCGTTGCAATGGAAACAAAGCTTAAACGAGGAAACGAAATTACAATATTTAACGGATAGTTCATAAATATCGAAGAGTTTTAATAATAGACGATGCAGCTTGAAATATAACTTTAAATTCTAAGTCGATGATAGAGTTATCTCTGTAAATGTTTAATCAGCTGAATCTCTATTTTAACAAGACATAAGCCACACTGATACCGGTTCGATTATGTCTCTAACTTGGAGAAAGAATCTTGAAGAATCTTACAAGTTTCGTGAGAGAAACTTCAAGGCCCAGTTAGTTTAATCATTAATTTATTTCGAGAAGTTTCCTCTAAGTACCTCGAACACCGTCCTAACAGGGTATAAACGAAGCATCTTTATAAATATTTATTAAAGCAGACATTTACCGAACGTCATAGTTGTTAAAGTCTAAATGAACCAAGCAATCGTGTCAAATGCTTTCTGAAGAAATGAACGAAGAGAAATTAAAATGAAATATTCAATATTAATTAAACTCGTTCCGTATCTATGAATATTGAAACATCCGTCAGAATATTTATCGTTAACTATACGGTAAATTACGTATTTTACTTTCTATAATCTACTCTTTATTGTCTGAAAGAAAAAGAATAAATGTATAATTTCAATTTTAGTATTCGCATAATTTTCAATTGGTAACAAAAATATCTAAGCATCATAATACATCTTATTTTACCTCAGCTTGTATTTAAGTACTTATTTAACTCGAGTAATTTCTTAAACAATAATTTGCTAGATTGCTTCATAATGACGAGAATATTCGTGATACTATACTCGTATTTCAGTCCATCAAACATGGAACAGAATACATTTCCAACAATTATCCTATGAAAATCAAACTTTATATTAATAAAATAAAATTCAACATAACTTTTTATAAAATCGATTTACCAAGAGTCCGAGGAATGTTTGTCAAAATTGATCGCAGCAAGTGAACCATCGAGCTATTCGTTATAGTAGCAAAATGGATCTGTGTTTACAATAATATCAGAAACTATATATTAGCTAAGAATAGTGAACAAAGTAACATTACATAATGCATAATCAGTAATAATAATAAAAAAATATCCAAATTTTTCTCTTAGTAATTACTCATGAAAAAAGTTGTCAAACATTACCTGATTTTGAAGATAGTCTACTCCTTTTAGTTAAAGCATCATCAGTTTTTTCAAACGGGAATAAATTATTATGTAATACAAAACTTTATTAAATAAACCATATTATTATATTAAATAAACTATATTAAATGAATATACTGTAAATTATGTTTTACTTGAAAATCGATTTATCGGAACATATGTTGTTTTTAATTATTAAATATTATATGGTTTGAATAGTAACAAAATCAGATTTATTACACATTTTATATTATACATTCATATCATCGATTCATATTTGAGACCATTTTTAAACAAAATATCATTTTATATTTAAGTATATAATTAATTAAATACTCATAAATGAACATAGATAAATGTTACAAAACCATAACTATCATTAAAGTTATATGCGTTAAAAATAGACTTGATACTTTAAAAAGGAAAACTGAATCGCTACCAGGTAACTCAATTGACTCTGCATATTTCAAAAAATATGAAAAGTACACACAAGACTGTAAAGTCGAAATTTTCCATTTTACGACATAACTGATTGAAATTCAATTCAACCATTCGTCGCATAAACATCATTACGTATAACCTACAAAAATCAATTATAAGAGTTACCAATGATGCACGCGACTGCGATTACATAACACCAGAATATAACACATGTAGCCAAGATTGAACATCGAAGCACAAGCCCTCTTCATTTCTTGTTGCATTGTACACTTACATCTTTTTTCTGTTTTTTCTTTTTTTACTTTCGTATCATCTTAGCAACCGCAATTCTATTTCCTTCTTATCTCTGTGAACTTAATGAGCGCACAATGACTTTCACGGTGGTCCATATATGCGTACCTTAGGCAACGAGTTAACGCCACATACTCATCCCTGTAAAGAGGCAAGCAGCCCACTAATTAGCAAAGGTTAAGCTGCTTGTGTTCGCAGTTCTATCCACTACCTACATAAGGGAATGTATCAAAGGTCAGGTTAGGATTTCACCTACCTGACACATCGCTAAATAGCCAAACTTCTTACAGTCAGTTTGAAATCTCATCAATATGCTAAATGACTTCAAAAGAGATATCATTTTATGGTATTTAAAAATAAAGTTGTTCGTTCACGATTTTATATTTCATTTTTATAAGGAAAGATTAAATATATATCAAAAGTTAACTTTTCTACAACTTAATTTTTTTAATAATAATACGAATATCGATAGGAAAAATTTATAAATTATGGAATTTATTTAACAGCTATAGCTAATCTTTCATAATTACAAATAATTATAATGTAAACATCTATCTAACTTATTACACATTTTTGTAGTTTATTCTTCACAAAATTGTTTCGTAATACATAATTAAATATAGTCTCTGTTATTTCACTATTTTGTAAAAACTTCTCAAATAATAAGTCTCAAATAATATTTTTACTAAAATTGTTCAGAATTACTTTTATAATTATTTCCATCATTACTTCACCGAATATTTGGCAACTGATATTTTAAAAGGTGTGCTGCAACTATCGAGATAGTACACGATTTAAGTATATCCAATAGTAATATTAATAGAAAGGATTCAGTAATAAAATCGAACGTCATGTTATTCTATGCGAAGAAATTCTATATCATTTCTATAAATGGTAATATTACCATGCGTGTGTGTACAGAATACACAACAGTATCGATACTAAACATATTATAATTACAGTAAATATATGCAATAATTATTGCACAGCAATATATTGTTAAAGTAGGCCATATATTATCCAAAAAAAAATATAATATACATACAAAATAACACGTGCACTTTAACCCAAATTTTGCTTGTTGTGTAATTACACCTCTTTTAATCAGGAAGAATTAGAGTAATTAGGAAATAATAATTTATTTCAGTAATTTAGACTCTTATTTTTATTTTTTTCTTTGTAACATACAGCTCAAACACTGAAATATGAAAATAACCAATTAAAAATGATCAATCAAAGTCATAAAAATTTCTAAATTATAAAGTGTATAAAATATCGTTACACGTATACAATACACAATAAATATATAAATAAGAAGTAAAAAAGATATAATATAATAAACATTAACAATATGTTTATTGTTTACGTTTTTAATAGAAATATTTATCGAATGAAATAACTTTAAAATAGTTTCACGATTTTTTTATATTTTATATTCACACCGTTTGGCAAAAGTAATGTGCAGATTAAAACATTATTCAATATTTTACATAAAATATTTTCCAAATAAAAGTATTTCTAAATTGTAATTTCATACTTGGCCTAGTAATATTTTTAAATAATTAAAGTATGAAAAATTATCTGAAAAAATTAATTTTAGGACAATAAAATAATATGCATTATTTATACTATACTCATTTATGACAATAATTTTTTACAATTTCAGATAAACATTCTCAACAAATCATGGATTTAAATCTAGTTACATAAAAGGCTCATCTTCAATTAGAAAACAATTGTGACGTTGGCAATAAACACCTAGGAATATTTTAGTGATTTATCTTGGTAACATTAATTGACGATCAACTCTTATGAGTGTGCGCTGTAGTTTCATTCGTTCGGCGACAATGGCGGCAGACCTTGATCAATTTCAACAGCTTTTGAACACACTCCTTAGCACGGATAATGATGCCAGAACGCAAGCCGAGGTGCGTATATTTCTTGTAATTTTCACACGCATTTTTTACATATATTAATTTGTTAAAAAACATACATATTATAAAATGAGGTGCTTCAATCTTCGAGCACGTTGCCAACGTGTTGTCAGAATTTGCATGTGGTACCGTTCACTAATCATTTTTATCAAAATACGGTTTCACTTTAATTCTTACTATCGAATACTTTTCTTTTGCATTAATACAGATAATTTTGTAATCGATACGATTAGTAATCGCAATGAATACTGACAAGTGTTTAGAACAACCTAATAAAATCCAAAATGGTGTCGCGTGGTAGTGTGCACCCCTCCAACCTTTTACAAAGGACTGTATCACTTTTAATATAGTGCAAATGTATATTTGACCAATTTCTTTTTTATTGTTACCAATATTATTCATATAATTCTATTATTACATCAAAGCATAAAGCAGATTAATTTTGGATTGAGCAACATAAAATATATAGTATAACTACTTATCAAGATTTATAATTTCTATATTTCACTTTCCCGCCTACACGCCACCGTTTTCGATTAGGTTTCCGGCATTTCAGAACCTGCTTTGAATAGTACAGAAAATACCTTTATTCACATGAATATATTTAATGTTCTATACATTTATAGTTACATTATTGTCACTATTAAAACTAAATATTTTTAATTTTCTTATTTTTCATTTATTACATATGCATAATACGACAATAATAAAATGTATAAACATATGTAATGGTCAAGTATCATGTGCTTCTTTCCTCCCATTTTTTCTTTTTCTTTTTACTTGTTAAAATATAAATTATTAAGCATCATTTGAGTAACATTCAAAAAATTACAGAATTTTACAAACTGAAATTAAACTTACAATAATAATTGTTAAACATATAGATATTTGATCAATATATTTAAGATATGTAACATAATAACATAATTAAATTATATAATATATGTATGTACATACATTTAATATTTTAGGAGGCATACAACAATCTCCCAGTGGATAGCAAGGTGACATTTCTTTTAACATCCTTATGCAATACCACACTTACAGAAGAAATGCGTGCAATGGCTGCCGTCTTATTACGTCGACTCTTTTCTTCTGAGTTTGTGACATTTTATCCTAAAGTAATTATACCCTTATTTGTCGTAAACAGTTTTATAACTATAGAAATAAAAGAAGATATACAATATGCAAATCAATATTTTTATTTGCATGAGATAAAATTTATTTTTTATATTATATATTAGAGATATTGTTTGACTTATATTACTAATATATATATCAAATTGTAGACTAAAATAATTCCAAATCATATAATACTTAATGTAGTTTATGCCAACAACTATTGCCAATGATAAAGTGATCTATTGTAGATCATGAACTATAAACCTAAATTACTTATTAAATTAATATTATTTTCATATTACATTTCATATAAATATACTATTATAGAAATTTAATGTTTAAAAAGTACATGTGTATATAGAATTTGAAAAGTATATCCCAAATTAAAATTGACATTTTATCAAATTACAGATAGTTTTACTAGAGAATTAAAATATACATTGATAAGTAGCATTTCTTGCAACAATACAGATTAAACCTAAGATTTTAAGCAAAATATTATTTATAATATTAATTTATTTCTAAATTTAATATTACTATAATAAATATTAAAAGTATTTTACATGAGATATTCTAATAAGCTAATAAAGAAAAGATCAGTCGCATAAAAAAAAAACTTAAGAAACCACTTAATTTCATAATGTATGTAATATCACACTTTTATTTAACTGTGAAGGTATAAATATTTTATAAATACAATTTTTTTTAGATGCCACCAGAGGCACAAGCTCAATTCAAAGAACAAATTTTATTATCTGTTCAAAATGAACAAACAGAGTCTATTCGAGGTAAAGTTTGTGAAGTTGCAGCTGAAGTTGCAAGAAATTTAATTGATGATGATGGTAATAATGAATGGCCAGAATTTCTGCAGTTCCTATTCCAATGTGCAAATAGTCCTGTACCATCATTAAAAGAAAATGCTCTTCGAATGTTTACGTAAGTTTACCACTTTGTAATTTTCAATATAAACCATGTTGTCTATTTATAATAATATAATATAAATTATATTTTATATATAATATATTGTGTATATGATACTTAACACAATATACACTTAAATATATTTCAAATATCTAGATCCGTCCCACGTGTATTTGGAAATCAACAAGCAAATTATCTTCATCTTATTAAACAAATGTTACAACAATCAGTTATGGATTCTACAAATTATGAGGTAATATAAAACATACTTTTTTTTATATATGAATTCATTTTATATTATTATAATAACATGGAAGAGTGATACACGAGATGCATGAGTTAAGTTTTTCGTCACAGTTTCTTCCTATAAAAAAAAAAGTTGCCTTCTGATGACTGTGATTTGTGAAGTCTTAATTTGCAGACAGATACGGGGCACACAAAAATTAATTAAAATTTTGTTTACTTGTATCTGTATCGTTTTTTATTAATTTATATGTGATATCAATTATTTTTTTATAATTTATATTTCATTTTTAACCATAATGATTTCTATCCTAGGTCAGATTTCAAGCAGTAAGAGCAATTGGAGCTTTTATCATTTTGCATGATACAGAAGAAAATATACAAAAACATTTCTCAGAATTACTACCAGCAATTATACAAGTAATTGCTCAGTCAGTAGAAAAACAAGGAGATGATGCTCTCCTAAAAGTTCTAATTGAATTAGCAGAGTCAACGCCTAAATTTTTGAGATTACAGTTAGAAACTATAATGGAAATGTGTATGAAAATATTTTCAAACGAAGATATGGCTGATTCGTGGAGACAGTTAGCATTGGAAGTATTAGTAACATTAGCAGAAACTGCTCCTGCAACAGTACGTAAGGTTGGCGGAAAATACATTGCAACTCTAGTACCATTGGTGTTGAAAATGAAATGTTTAAAAAGTACATGTGTATATAGAATTTGAAAAGTATATCCCAAATTAAAATTGACATTTTATCAAATTACAGATAGTTTTACTAGAGAATTAAAATATACATTGATAAGTAGCATTTCTTGCAACAATACAGATTAAACCTAAGATTTTAAGCAAAATATTATTTATAATATTAATTTATTTCTAAATTTAATATTACTATAATAAATATTAAAAGTATTTTACATGAGATATTCTAATAAGCTAATAAAGAAAAGATCAGTCGCATAAAAAAAAAACTTAAGAAACCACTTAATTTCATAATGTATGTAATATCACACTTTTATTTAACTGTGAAGGTATAAATATTTTATAAATACAATTTTTTTTAGATGCCACCAGAGGCACAAGCTCAATTCAAAGAACAAATTTTATTATCTGTTCAAAATGAACAAACAGAGTCTATTCGAGGTAAAGTTTGTGAAGTTGCAGCTGAAGTTGCAAGAAATTTAATTGATGATGATGGTAATAATGAATGGCCAGAATTTCTGCAGTTCCTATTCCAATGTGCAAATAGTCCTGTACCATCATTAAAAGAAAATGCTCTTCGAATGTTTACGTAAGTTTACCACTTTGTAATTTTCAATATAAACCATGTTGTCTATTTATAATAATATAATATAAATTATATTTTATATATAATATATTGTGTATATGATACTTAACACAATATACACTTAAATATATTTCAAATATCTAGATCCGTCCCACGTGTATTTGGAAATCAACAAGCAAATTATCTTCATCTTATTAAACAAATGTTACAACAATCAGTTATGGATTCTACAAATTATGAGGTAATATAAAACATACTTTTTTTTATATATGAATTCATTTTATATTATTATAATAACATGGAAGAGTGATACACGAGATGCATGAGTTAAGTTTTTCGTCACAGTTTCTTCCTATAAAAAAAAAAGTTGCCTTCTGATGACTGTGATTTGTGAAGTCTTAATTTGCAGACAGATACGGGGCACACAAAAATTAATTAAAATTTTGTTTACTTGTATCTGTATCGTTTTTTATTAATTTATATGTGATATCAATTATTTTTTTATAATTTATATTTCATTTTTAACCATAATGATTTCTATCCTAGGTCAGATTTCAAGCAGTAAGAGCAATTGGAGCTTTTATCATTTTGCATGATACAGAAGAAAATATACAAAAACATTTCTCAGAATTACTACCAGCAATTATACAAGTAATTGCTCAGTCAGTAGAAAAACAAGGAGATGATGCTCTCCTAAAAGTTCTAATTGAATTAGCAGAGTCAACGCCTAAATTTTTGAGATTACAGTTAGAAACTATAATGGAAATGTGTATGAAAATATTTTCAAACGAAGATATGGCTGATTCGTGGAGACAGTTAGCATTGGAAGTATTAGTAACATTAGCAGAAACTGCTCCTGCAACAGTACGTAAGGTTGGCGGAAAATACATTGCAACTCTAGTACCATTGGTGTTGAAAATGATGACAGATATAGAAGAAGATGAAAAATGGAGCTTTTCTGATGAAATTTTTGATGAAGATAACGACAGTAATAACGTTGTTGCTGAAAGTGCTTTAGACAGATTAGCATGTGGTTTAGGTGGTAAAACTATATTACCACAAATTGTACAAAATATTCCTTCAATGTTAAGTAATAGTGATTGGAAGTACAGGTAAATATTCTTGAATTATTTTTATTTTATTTCAATGTTACATATTCATCACAGAATTGTCAGCAATTATATATTCTACGCAAATAATTGCGTTACATCTGTGATAGAGTAACCATTGGGATTAATCTCTATTTTTTCTATCGTTCTGATAGTTAAAAATCTGAGATTCTCGAGGGATGTTCTTCAATAAGAGAGTTGACAGTAATATTACAATATTAGTGTCATAGTCTTAGAACAAACATTTATATCTTTGTGAATCTATTAAAAACCATTAATACAAGTATATTAATAAATATTGGTAAACATTTGTAATACAGGCATGCTGCTCTTATGGCAATATCAGCTGTTGGCGAAGGTTGTCATAAACAAATGGAAGCAATATTACCTCAAATCATGGATGGAGTTATACAATATTTACAAGATCCTGTAAGTTTACTTACAGTAAATTGCATTAAAACACCATGAATCGAGTCAGCAGTTATATTCAGGGTGTGAATATAATAGCGTTACATTCATGGTAGAGTAACGCGAAGGATTTGGTATTTATACACGTTGTCGTTCTGACAACAAGTTAATTAAAATACCTCCTTCGAAGTTCCTGAGAGTGAGAGTTGGCTATCAATTATTAGGTAGCCATAGTTGTGGAACATACATTTTATTTTTATTTATTATATGTAGTTCCACATTTTTGTTCATTGATTGTATGTTTTCCAGCATCCACGTGTTAGATATGCAGCTTGTAATGCAGTAGGTCAAATGTCAACTGATTTTGCACCTATATTTGAAAAAAAATTTCATGACAGAGTCATTCCTGGACTCTTAATGGTTTTGGATGATAATGCAAATCCAAGGATTCAAGCTCATGCTGGTGCAGCACTTGTCAACTTCAGCGAAGATTGTCCAAAAAATATATTAACGCCATATTTGGATGCTATTATGGCTAAATTGGAATCAATTCTTACTGCTAAATTTCAAGAATTAGTTGAAAAAGGCACTAAACTCGTTCTTGAACAAGTAAGCATGTTGATTATACGTAATCGAATAAAGGTAATGTATATATATGATTGTAAACTATTATTATTTCATTTATAGGTCGTTACAACTATCGCATCTGTTGCTGATACATGTGAAGAACAGTTTGTAACATATTATGATCGACTAATGCCATGTTTAAAATACATTATTCAAAATGCTAATCAACAAGAACACAAAATGTTACGTGGTAAAACAATTGAATGTGTGAGTCTTATAGGACTTGCAGTAGGACCTGAAAAGGTATAATAATATTGTAAATAAATTATGATAATAAAATACCATCCCATGTTTTTTCTTTCTTTTCTTTTTTTTTCTTCTCTTTTTAGAAATATAATTTAGTGTTTTCTTCTACAAATTTGCTTGCTAACTAAACTAATTAAACTTTTTATAGTTTATTGCAGATGCCAGTCAAGTTATGGATATGTTACTAAAAACCCATTCAGAAGGAGATCTACCAGATGATGATCCACAAACAAGTTATCTTATATCTGCATGGGCTCGAATTTGCAAAATTCTTGGTATGAAGTTTAAATATCTATTTCTTACTAAATTTTATCTAAAAAGGTAACATTTTGATTTTAATATACTAAACTGTATTTAAACAGTAATAATTGAATTCTTTAGGTAAACAATTTGAACAATATCTGCCATTAGTAATGGGCCCAGTTTTACGTACAGCAGCCATGCAAACTGAAGTAGTTTTTTTGGATAATGAAGATATGGAAGGCATGGATGATGTTGACTGGGAATTCATCTCTCTTGGTGAACAACAAAACTTCGGAATCAAGACAGCTGGCTTAGAAGACAAAGCTTCTGCCTGTGAAATGTTAGTTTGTTATGCACGAGAATTGAAAGAAGGTTTTGCAGATTATGCAGAAGAAGTAGTACGACTAATGGTTCCTATGTTGAAATATTATTTTCACGATGGTGTTAGAACAGCAGCTGCTGCAAGTTTACCATATCTTCTTGACTGTGCAAAAATAAAAGGTTAAAATAATTTATTATTATATCTAATAATTGCATGGAATATTAATTTATTAATATCATGTTTTTATTATAATTGTTTATATTATAAATATCAACTAAATTATAGGTCCACAATATCTTGAAGGAATGTGGGCATATATCTGTCCAAATCTCTTAAGAGCAATTGATACAGAACCCGAATCGGAAGTTCTTCTAGAATTATTATATTCGTTAGCCAAATGTATTGAAACTCTTGGTGCAGGTTGTTTAGCAGCGCAACCTATGGCTGAACTTCTACGTATACTAGATAAATTACTTAATAAACATTTTGAAAGAGCAGTAGCTAGATTGGAGAAACGTAAAGATGAAGACTATGATGAGGTAAGACCTTGTACAAAGATTTAATATCAGGTTTAACTATTATCAGTAGTTTGAAATCTATATTAAAATTATTATAGGTTGTTGAGGAGCAACTTGCTGATGAAGGAAATGAAGATGTACATACTTTAAGCAAAATAGCAGATATTTTACATGCTTTATTCACCACTCACAAATCTTCATTCTTCCCCTACTTTGATCAAATTTGTGGTCATTTTGTAAAATTATTAAGTCCTGAAAGATCTTGGTCAGATCATCAATGGGCTTTATGTGTTTTTGATGATGTAATAGAATTTGGTGGACCCGAATGTGCAAAATATCAAGAATACTTCTTACGACCAATGATACAATATGTATCAGATAAATCAGCAGAAGTAAGACAAGCAGCAGCTTATGGTTGTGGAGTTTTAGGACAGTATGGAGGAGAAGCGTTTGCTCAGGCATGTGCGGAAGCATTACCCAGGTTAATGGAAGTTATAAACGATCCAGAATCTAGATCATTTGAAAATGTCAATCCCACTGAAAATGCTATTTCTGCAGTAACAAAAATTCTTAAATATAATAATAAAGCAATTAATGTTGATGAAATACTTCCTCATTGGTAAGTTCTTGATTTATAATTTATAAATATTTCATATCATATTCTTAATAAATCTCATATAAATGCAGGCTTTCTTGGCTACCAGTGGTAGAAGATGAAGATGAAGCACCTTATGTCTATGGATATTTGTGTGATTTGATTGAAGCAAATCATGTAGCAGTTTTAGGACCAAATAATGCGAACCTACCTCGGTTAATAAGTTTCTTCGCTGAAGCACTTTATAAAGATGCCGTACCGACAAATAATCCTGTCATGGGTAGAATTCTTAGTATCGTTAGACAAATACAGGTATAAACAAATACAGTAGAAAAAAATATTGTACAAAACATATATTCACTATCACATATTTATGTCTTAAAAAATAATGATAAACTATTTTTTATTTCAGAACAACGAGTCTATGTTCCAGGCATGCATAAATGCGTTAACAGCAGATCAGCAACAAGCATTACATGAGGCACTCCGTGCACAGCCTACTAATTAGCCACTTGCTTTTACCCTCAAACTTTAACACTTTAATATAAAAAAAAAAAATACACACACATACACACACAAAAAACATTTGCTTTAATAAAGCTTGTGGAGAAATCACAGATTTTAGGTAGCTACATTATAGTATGGAACAATTGCCAGCCTAATTATGAAGAGAATCAATTGTATGTAACTATTTGATATTTCATATATTTGTTGGTTGTATTTCATTAGTAGATACAATAATCGTCCCATTTTTTACTATTTGGAATTGTTGCAAATTACATACAACAAAACTTGTGCTTCTCATTACTTGATGAAGTGTGATATGTTACACATAAATGTAGCAATATAAAACTTATTAAATCATATAAGTGAGTTCGCACTGATGAAATTTTTACAGTTCGTTGTTTTTGCTTAATTCATAAAAATAATACAATAAAGTAATATAGATATATGAATTTATTTTTAAAATTAGAACAAGACTATATCTCCCGCCATTGCGAGCCGAACGATGCTAAGTCTTTCTTTCCTTTTTTTTTCTTTTTTTTTAAAATACAGCTTTGTAAATTGCATAGTATTTGTAAACACTAATTCTAGCTTTATTCTATGAACATGGAAAAAGTTACACTTTTGTCATTGCGATCTCTTCATCTCGATTATCCGCGTTCTGAAATTACTTTCTTGACAGAATAAGGAAACTGCGAAAAATAGGAAACTGGAAACTAAAAAAAAAGAACAGCAACTCATTGCCATCAAATGATGGCATAATATATTGTGATTTAGGTATTTTTAGTATTAAATTTAGGTACAGTAAATGTTATTTAATAATAATATCGATAATATTACAACGTTGAAGTTAGACAGAACTGTATACGAATAACTTTTAAATGAAACGTAATGAACCACTAAAAAGTTTTATGTTTTGATATATTAAATTATTTGTTAATTCTAATTCCACAAATGTATTAAAACAAAAAGTATGCATTTTCAGTTTAATATAAAGTATACTTAATGTTGTAATTTTACAGCTAATTTAAATTGATTTGTTACGCTTATTTAGCTGTAATTTTACAGTTTATTATAAGGTCATTAAAAAATGAAGGATGACAATGAAATCAAGACACATTACGGAAATAAGTTGATAAAAATGAACGCTGGACATTACGTTTCTTCCAGTTATTGTGTAATGACAATGTGAATTAAGAACAGTGATGTAAAGAAAAAAAATGACTGAATGGAGCAACGTTACAACTTACTGTTCTTGTTGCTATTTATTTGTACACAATAATTGTCATGATATTTACTATTGCATGCAAATTTGCAATGGAAAATATACTCTCAGTAAAATCTACGACTAGTTGCAGCAAAAATTCTCCAAGAATTCTTTTTTATTACGACGTATAGGGAAATAGAACTAATGGTCGGACATTTATTTGTATATATATATATCAAAGTATATAAATATTAAAACTAAGTACGTAAAGTTGAATTTCATAAATGTAATTATTAATGATTGGTAGGCACTGCCTCATTAATTATTTCGTGAAGACCAACATAAAGATCTTGTGAAATGAATACAACTAATGTGCGACTGTAAACATTTCATTAAGAATTACTGAAGGACTGTTTGTGCGACGTATTGTGACAAAAAATGTGGAAAAAATCAATATGAGAGAAGTAAAATTATAATTCTTATAATTATATAGAGATTATTTTAAAGTTATTATTAATTAAAATAAATCTCAGCTTTTTAATTGATTGTTTTGCTTTACCTTTGAATATATGTATTTTGTACGTGATAGAAATTAAATTTTTACAATGCGAAAAAATATATTGAAGACGAATCGCGAATCATAATCATCGTTATATATTACATTTGGTTTTTGAGAACAAACCAAAATTAAAATTTTATATATATAATTTATACTTTAAAATTATAAGATTATTATTAATTAAATGAAAGAAGCTTAAATTTGAATACGTACTATATATATATGTATAATATAATATATATATATATACCCATCATGCATAAAAATAAAAGCGG